>NC_077228.1:412451720-412684744 GCF_027887165.1 Monodelphis domestica
AATATTTCATAGGTACCAGGGCAGTGCTCAGGCTGTTCATCTGCTCTCCTTTGCTCACATTACATCACCAGACAAAGTCATGTATGTCTCTGATGAGGTTGTTTCCCATGCAAACACTATCTACAAGTTTCAGTCTCAGGTCCTTACACTAGTTAAACCCTATTCCCAGAATGCACTTCTTTCTTACTTCTGTCTTCAAGACAGCTCAAGCACCATCTTCTATGTCAAGCTTTCTCTGACTCCAATTGCTCATGTCCTCAAACTACTCCTTATTTTAATCTCTTTTGTATTTATTTGTATTTACTCTCTTTATATTTATTGGTTCCATTGCCAAAGGAATAATTATTGTGATACTCTATGCTCAAAACCATTCCTAGAATTAACTAACCCAAACCTTTCATTTTGGAGCTATTCAAAGATACAAAAACAAAACCTGGATTCTAAAAGTTTAACATGCTCCATTTGTATTCTTAAACAGATGATTTGCTTTCCAGAAATACCCAGAAGAGTGTTTGCTGTTCTCTGACAATGGGAGCTGCAAAGTCACAAAGAAAACATAATTAAAAAGAAGTTTGGCAATGGATTGTGGTTTGGGAGGAAAATAGAAAAGTTTTGAAATGAATTGATGTTAAAAGGAAAAAATGGAGCATTTTTGTTGTTTTATTATACTTTATTTTAAAATTTAATAATTGATTTAAAAGATAATTGAACAACAGTTTTGATTTCAAAGTTAATGAAAGGTACATGGACAAGGTATTAATTATAGAGAGAAAAAGAAAGAAACAGTTCTAGCTTTCAGGGAGCTTCTATTTTTCTAGGCTGATATAACCATCATTATTGTATTGTCGATACATGACTGATATATCGTTGATATGTATGTCAATGGGTTCCCGTGAGATAGAATTTGCCCATACTAGAGTTCTGTTTTTCTTTTTTGCTTAACAACTTGGAAAATTTTCTTAGCGTTTTCTTTAATGTTGCCAATTATCACAGTATTTAAGGGAAAGTAGTTATTTAAGGAGGCACTGATAAACAAATGGTAGCTGTTCCTCTTCCTGAAATGGTACAGTAGAGAAAGTTTATCAGCTTCCTTTTCCTGTGCTTCTGACTTCCATATTTAGCTTCTTTCCTCCTACCCTCTCTCTCTTTCTTCCCATCGTCTAATCATTCCTCTTCCTCCAACACTACTTAACTAGCTAAGATAGCCAACCTCAAGCCAATCCCAAGAAAAGACAAGTTCTTTTTTGGGGATCCCATAAAATAGCCCAAATTCCATTTCATTTAATTAGGATGATGGAGACTGATTGGGGACTAGACCTGTTGTTTAACTGGGATAATCGGGAACTCTCAGACAAGGGAACTTATATACCTTGAATGTCTTTCTATTCCATCATTTTGTGAAAGAAATGCTAAATATTGGTTAGAAGTTACCGAAAATATAGATATAATTTTTTTTCCTGTCCAAGTTCATGGATTCCCTGAAACCTACAAATGGGCACAGCTTTTGTGTACCCCAGGTTAAGAACTGCTTTAAATCCTCTTCCACTGGAGGCTAGGCAGTGAGGTGGTGCAGTAGATAGATAAAGTGCTGGGCCTGGAGTTAGGAAGTCTTGAATCCAAATATGACCTCAGGCACCTACTAGGTTTGCTATCTTAGGTTAGGCACTTAATCTCTATTTACCTCAGTTTCTTCATCTATAAAATAGAGACAATACCTAGTCTTATCTCTCAAGATTGTTTGAGGATCAAATAAGATAATTGTAAAGAGCTCAGCACAGTACCTGGCTGTAGGTGTCATGTAAATATTAGCTATTATTATTAACTGTTTCCTGACTCTTAGGGGATGGAATATTATGGTTTTGTCAGTTCAGGGTTTTCACCTCCTCCTCATTCTAACAACACCTACAGGTTGTGGCAGAAAAAAATGAGCTGACCCCTGTGGTTTTGTCCATGGACAATTTAGAATGGAAGCACATTATTAAATGAGAGAATTTGCTCAAGGGTACCTGTAGGAAGATGTTCCAGGCTTGGAAGGTCAGAACAAAGACATTTTTAGCCCTAGTCCCAGGGTTTATACAGGTAGATAATAGTTTTCATTTCTTATTTTGCCTTGGACCTGAATAGTCAATGGAAGGATAGAAATAATAAAAAGAAATGAAAATAAAAAAAATGGAAAAGAAATAACAGGTAACACTTCTGTAGCATTTTAAGGTTGGCAAATGTACTTATTTATTATCTTATTGGATACTCACCAAATTGCTGTGAGATTTTTTGTTATTGTTCAGTAGTTTCAGGCTTGTCAACTTTTTGTGACCTCATTTGGGGATTTTTTTGGGCAAAGATACTCAAGTGGTTTGCCATTTCCTTCTCCAGATCATTTTACAGATGAGAAAACCAATATAAACAGGGTTAAATGACTGCCAAGGCAATTTTGCTAGATAATATTTGAGATCAGATTTGAACTCCTGAAGATGAGTCTTTCTAACTTCAGGTTCAGCATTCTATCCATTGCACACCCATCTAGCACTATTATGATCCTCATTTGTTGGAGGAGTAAACATGCTGAGGAAGTCTGAGACTTGCTCAGGGTCATATAGCTGTTTGTAAATACCTGAGGCAAGACCCAAACTCAGACCTTCTGGAGTCCAAGTCTTGTACTCGTACCCACCATAGGGCCTTGTTAGCTCTAAACAGAGGAAGGCTGTGAATTAACAAGTGGAACATGGATCTTTAAAAACACAGACAAGAAAGTCAAGCCCAAAGCTATGATCATATAGCCTTACCATGGCAGAGGACTTCTTACCTCTTGGGCATGGGGAAGGGTACAGATAAGGGAAGGGAGAGTAGGTAGAGACCTTATCTGCCTAGATCACTTGGAGATATGAGTCAGACCCACTGGAGTTCCACCTGAGAAGAATAGCTGATTGCTGAATGGAGATTCTGGACAAAAGGTACAAAGGTACAAAGAGCTCCTGACTCCAGCTCTTGTATCCTAGACTCCTGGAGGCTCACTCTTCCAACTTTTTGGAACTCATAGTGTCAGAACCTTCAGATTAATCCAATTCATCTAAAAATAGAAGTACAAAAGCAGAAGGATCATTCTCAAGGGGCCACAGGTTGGCTTTGGAGGCTTCCCCTCTTCCATCATTGTTTCTCACCAAAGGAATCAAATCAACAGCAGGGATAAGCAAAGAGAGAAGATCAAGGTCAACTAAGGCTTTTAAGAGATGCCTCCAGCTCCAATTCTGTGCCATATGGTTAGCTGACCAGAAACAATTTCAGAATCTCTCTAGTCTCCAAGTCACTTATATTACATGTCACCACAGCCTGAAAATGGGCCCTCTGACCTCTTCTATGTGGGGGATTTGCATCAGCTAAGCATGCTGTTGTGCTCTGCACATACTTTAGTTACCCAAAATACTATAGTTTATTTTCTTTTTATTTCTAATGGGAAAGATATTTTTACTTTATTTGATTCACATTTGGTACAACATAAAAAGTTTGAGCATACAATTAAGTTCATGGCAATTTTCACAAGGTATATTTCTAAACCATATTTTGAATATGTTTTCTTGTGGGTCACTAGGAATAGGGAAGGAGTTAGGAATACGTGGGATGATAAAAATTTTAAAGATCAAGAATGCCTTGGAAGACAAGATATGAGGGGGCACTACCAACCTATCACTTCATGGGGGTTGTGGGTCTACTGGTTTTGGATGTTACACATGTTTTTGTGACTTTTCTGAAATATAGAAATACTATTTGTTATATGGGATGGTTCCCAGAGAGGTAAGGGAAGGGATACTGGGGGAAATTATGATGATATAAAAAAAGAAAAACATCGCTAAAATTTTATTTAAAGAAAAGAATTAGTGAGAGATGAAATATGAGTTATGCCTAATGTATATTTGGAAATTTTGCTGGAGTATTCTCTAAGTTGGATGTAAGATAATGAACTAAACTATGTGATTGAGTTATAAAATATTATATGTGAATGAATATTTAATTTTTTAAACACTTAACTTCTGTGTTAGAATTAATATTAAGTATCAGTTCCAAGACAGAAGAGTGGTAAGGTGGGAGAATGGGGGTTAAGAGACTTGCACAGGGTCATACAGCTAGGGTGTCTGAAGCTACATTTGAATCTTAAATATTTTAGCTTGAACTAAGAGAGACCTGGACCTAAAGAAAGAGAACATTTTTAAAAACTCTTACCTTTCATCTTGGAGTCAATACTATGCATTGGTTCCAAGGCTGAAGAGTGATAAGGGCTAGGGAATGGGGGTCAAGTGACTTGCCTAGGGTCACACAACTGGGAAGTGTCTGAGGCCAGATTTGAACCTAGGACCTTCCATCTCTAGGCCTGGTTCTCAATTCACTGAGCTACCTGGCTGCCCCCAGGAGAACACTTTCTTGCTAGAGAAAAGACAACTTCCCAAGGCAATTATAGCATCAGCATTGGCCACCTCTGGAGGATACTTCATTGTTCTTCCTATCTAACAGTTGAGGCATAATCACTATTCTCTTGGCTTACTTTTACACATAGGGACACAAATCCTGATTTCAATCATTTGTGTTTTGTGGCTACTGAACGAGTACTAATCTAATAGATTAATAGAAGAAGGGGAGGAGGGAGGTATATCGGAGGCAATAAATTGTGGAAAGAGTTTCTGCTTAGGTCATGATAGGTAATAGAGGAACTGTGTACTTTGCAGGCTGGTTCCTATGGGACTATGATTAGCTAGAAAATGAAAACTCGGGAGATGTAAGCCATCAATTCAATTGTTTGGTTATAGATAGGAATGGAGAAAAAGGGGCAGTTGATTTTTTTGTTAAATGAATCTGGGTTGCCTGAAAGATGAAAGAATGAAAAAGCTGAATATGTTTATATTATCTTCATTCACTATAGAGAAAAAATAGAAAATGATGCTTTTTCTAATGCTTTTGTGACAGTCTCCAATTCTTTTTGAACTCCCTTCTTTCAAAACAGCTTCAGGTCTTAATAACCCAAATGCTTCACTGAAAACTCTATGGAGTAAGTATTTTGGGGAATACTTTATTCATTGAATGGACAAAAGGAATATGTGCTAGATGATCCAAGAAATGGCCATGTCTCTAGAAAACTGCAGTTGGAAGGTAGTCTTTGAATAGGGGATTCCATCTCCCGTTTCCATCATACCTTTGCATGGGTTAATCCTTATGCCTTTAATGAATGCCCTCATTTTACATCCTAGAATCCTCAGTTTCTTTCAAAGGTTACTTCAAGGGTTTTCCCTTACATGAGCTCTTCCTATGAAGTCCCAGCTAGCTGTTAAAGTCTCTCCTCCTCCCACTCAGTTATTTGTATTTATTTTATATATGCTTTTGACATGAATATTTATACTTTTTATGTGTACATGCTTTTCCCCCAAACAATTTAACCTCCTTGAAATCATTAATGTTTTTGTATTTGGGGATTACCTCCATTGGGGAATGCCTGGTATATAGAAGGTACATAATAAATGCTTACTGATTGGTTGCTGAGAATTCCAGGGATTTAGATAGAAGTTTTCATTGTTAATATGAATTTGAAAATTGTTATTCTATTATCTTATAAGGCAGCACAAGGCTCAGTAATAGACTGATAAAAGGAGTGGTAGGAAATCAAATTTTAAATGTCAGAAGACCATTTGGGGACCTGGCAGATAGACTGGGGCACTAATGGGTCATCAAGTTCCATATTAAACTAAAGGTTTATTATGGAGCACTGCTGAAAGACATGCACCTGCCTTCTCTGTTTCCTCCATGTCAACAGTGAGTCATACATAATGCCAACAGCATGAGAGAATAGCTAACAATAAGACTTTGGAACAGAACTAGTTTATTCATTTCAACAAATGAAAGCGATGTAGGGAATGAAAAGAAGTATCATATAGGTGGTTCCCCTCTTGTTGCTCTGATATGTTCCTGGAAATTGTCACTCAAAGCAGATCATTGTAAGAAGGATTATATTTCCCCTAAAGAAAAAAAATATTACAATGTGGCAAGACAGGCAGCATGGTGATAAGCTGGAGAGTGTCCAGAGGAAGGTTATTCTGAATGGTGGAGGACCCTGACTTCATGTCATATAAGGATTGGTTAAAAGAATTAGAGATCTTGTCCCTGGAGAAAAGAAGATTTAGCGGGAGCCTTCTTCAAATATTGGAAAGGCTTTCACATGGAAGAAAGATTGGAGTTGGTTTTTTCCCAAAGAGTAGAACAAGGAGTAAGAAGGAAAATGGGCAGGTAGGTGGGGTGGTGGATAGAGCGCTGGAATTTGAGTCAGGAAGACCTGGATTAAAATATGGCCTCAGATATTTACTAGCCTTGTGATCCTGATCAAGTCACAGAACCCAGTTTACCTCAGTTTCCTAATCTGTGAGAAGGAACTGGCAAAGCATTCCAGTATCATTACCAAGAAAGCCCCAAATGGTATTTAAAATAACTGAACCCCAAACAGGGTCTTAAATGCCAGAACAATGACAAAGCAAGGAGAAAAATTTAGACTTGATACAAATGGAGCTATCCCAAAGGACAATGGGCTGCCTCAGGAGAGTATAGGTTCCTTTCATGCTTAAAGTCTTCAAAAAGAGGCTGAATGACTGACCACCTGTCAAATGTGTTATAGGGAGCATTCTTTTTCAAGTATTTGGTTTGTAAAGATGGTCTCGATTTTCTCTTCCAGTTCTGAGGCTTGATAGTGTTCTGATTCTGAGATATAGTGGAAATAGGATAACTCCATTTGGAGTTAGAGTAACTAGGTTAACATCCTGACTCTACTATTAACTATTTCACCATGGACAAGATGCTTGAACCTTAGTTTTCTCCTCTGTAAAATGGGGGCATTGGATAAGATGATCTCAAAGATCACCTCTTATAATTTTATGACTTGGTATCAATCAAATCATATATTTGACTAAAATGATATTTAAAAAGCAAAAATAATAAGGTGCAAAAAATAGAATGCTGGGTCTGGAGCAAGGAAGAACTGAGTTCAAATTTAGACTCATAAACTTAATAGCTGTGTGACTCCAAGCAAATTACTTAAAACTGTCTCAGTTTTCTTATCTATAAAATGAGTTGGATGAAGAAATGGCAAACCACTCTCATATTTCTATCAAGAACCCTCACCCCCAACCAAGGGTTGTAAAGAGTAAGATACAACTGGAATGACTAAATAACAGCAAACAATAATTTATAACTATAAAGCTATCTTTTAAGGCACAAAATTTTAAAACCATAAAGAACTTCAGATTTCACCCTGTCTAACTTCATTTTGTAAATTAGTAAACTGCAAGGTTAAACAAATAGCCCAGAGTCACATTGCTAGCTAATGGTTGGGTCTATCATTAGAGTCTATATATTTTTTTCTTTCTAATTTAGCACTTGATCATGCTGTTTCTACTTAGAAAAATCTCAATAAAATGGACAGGGAAGGATGTTCTGTACACATTAATTAAATGAAAGGCTCCACTGAACTACCCAAAGCACAGAAAAATGAAAATTCAAAATTGTCAGAACTACATTTATCTGAAGGTAGTATGTGAGCTGCAATTTTAATTTAGTATTTAATTACCAGCAATTGTTACGGTCTTTTTAGAATTTAGGAAAGTATGGGGGCTGGCTTGGATGTTTCAGATCACTTATAAAAACTGTATTTAGACACAGAAAGAACATGACAGTTGAAAACAGTGGCTGGATCCAAATTCTGACTGCTACTAATTGCCTGTGTAGCCTTGGATGAGTCACTTAAGCTCTTTGGGACTTAGTTTCTTCATCTGTAAACTGGCAGGAATGGATTTAATCTCTCTTGTATAATGGATACCTTTGACAGTAAGGTGAATCCTATAGACCCCTTCTGTGAATGCTTTAAAACATATAAAATACATATGATTATTTTACAGTACAGTTACAAAAATATTTTTTTAAGTTCACAGATCCCATAGATAGAGGATCTCTGAGATCTCTTCCAGCTTTAAAATTCTATGATTCTATGATCATGATAGCTGGGGAATATCCTGGGGAAACAGGGATTTTAGAGAAAGGAGATCAAAGACAAAATGATAGGGAGAGGCATGAAGTCAGACTCCACAGGCTGGTTTGGAGTCCATGTTGGCACTAGGCATTAGATAGGACAGTAGCCCAAACTCATTCATCAAGCATTGAGTTTTCAAGGGATTCATATAGTGTAATGGAGTTCACAGAGGTTGTGTCTTTGAGGTCCAAACATCATCTCTGTGACAGATGTTTCACACCCACAGTATGGATCCCAGTGGGATTGTGGATGAGCTTCTCTTTGTCTTTGCCACTGTCCCAATAAGCATATGGTGATTTTCATTGTTTTAGCTTCCATTTGGGGGAGGATGCTTTCATACATTCCTTTTATTTTATTTTATTTTTTTAGATTTTTGGGAAATTTTATTTATTTAATTAATTTAGAATATTTTTTCATGGTTACAAGATTCATGTTCTTTACCTCCCCTCCCTCCACTCCATCCCATAGCCAACATGCAATTCCACTGGGTTTTACATGTGTCATTGATCAAGACATATTTCCATATTATTGATAATTGCACTAGGGTGATTGTTCAGTGATGGGTAACCTTTTGAGCTTGGTGTGTCAAAATTCACCAAAAAACTGAGCATAACTCAGGTTATATGTCACTTAGAGAAAAAACCCATAATTTCATGATTTTTATAGTTTAAATAACAAAAATGTATAATTGTAATATATAACTATATTTAATAATCTAAAAACTAATTATTTAACTTACCTGCTTAGTGATTTCTTTGTTCATCTGTCAGTCAGGTTTCTTTTGTTGGTTTTGATATTATTTAACTTGTATGGGGTGTCATGAACTAAGATAAATGAGGAGGAGGGGGAATTCTTTAACTAACCTGCCTATTAGGGACTTTTTTGTTGCTGAATTTCATTGGCTAAATCTTCAGTTGAAGGTTGGTATTTTGTACACTTCAAGCCTAAGCAAGTGCTACTAACTTCATCTGTCAATCTGTTTCTTTTGTTGGTTTTTGATATTATTTAAATCTGAGAATAAGGTCTCACAAAAGTACATAGAGGGAAAAATTGTGAGTAAAGCCATTGCTATATTTTTCAGGGTGCTAAAAGTGTCTAGTAATTGGTTCTAGGCACTCCTCCATTGCAGGTGGGCTGGAGCCCCGCCCAGTCTTCCTCTGGCCTGGCCCTGCCCCTTCCTCCCCTCCCCATCCTGCTTGCCCTGGCATGCTCCTTCCACAGGGTCTCCTCCTCCCTGCCCCTGTGGGAGCCCCACATATCCCAGTCACCTGGCATGCACCACCCATCACTTGCCTCCTGCCCCCACAGCCAGCAAGTGGAGCAGTCCTCCCCACCCCACCCCCCATTGACTGAGGCATGGCTTCCTGGGCAGTTCCCAAACCCCTGAGGCATGTTGAGACCTCATGTGGCTGCGTGTCATCCAAAATAGCTACATGTATCAGTGCTGACACACATGTCATAGGTTCACCATCACATGTTTAGAGTCTATATCCCCAATCTTATCCCCATTGACCCATGTGATCAAGCAGTTGTTTTTCTTTTGTGTTTCTACTCCCACAGTTCTTTCTCTGAATGTAGATAGCATTCTTTCTCATAAGTCCCTTAGAATTGCCCTGGATCATTGTATTGCTGCTAGTAGAGAAGTCCATTACACTTGATTATACCACAATCATACATTCCTTTTAACAGCCATTTATCTTCAGTCAGTAAGGAGGCCTGAGAAGATTTGCAATGTATCTTTCTTCAAACCAAGGTGGAATTGTAATTTTCCAGCAGTGGAGGAGAGTCTTGACATGAGATACCTGTCATGGGGAACCACTGTCCTTGGTGTAATATAATTCTCTAATATCCTTTTGCTGTTTCTGTTCATTTGCTGTTTTCATGTTATTAATTTCCCCCCTCCTTTGGTTGGTAGTGCCTGCAAACCTAGTGATGTGGAAAATGAGACCTTTCAAGGCTGAATAATCTTGAAACCCATCCATGGATATTTTAACCAGATACAGTGTACACAGTTATCATTGCTAATGCAGTCAGTTCTCATAGCCCCTTCCTTAGGACCACAAACTAAGCACCCCAGGGTAAAGTGGCCACATCTATGAGTATAGAAACTGACACTGCTCAGATGAAAATTGAGACGAAGCCTAATTTCTTCTGCAGATCTGCAGAATTGACATTGTCACACAAAACAAAGCTGGACTGCTTGAAGAATGACACATAGCTTTCAGGCATCTTTCCAATGTATGGATTCTTCTGGCAGGTTTCCCTCTGCTGGTCATCAAGAAATGACTTTGCAATTAGTCACATGGCTCAGAGTTCCCAGACTTGCTCCAAAGTCAGGGATTTTCTGATGACTCCATGTCCATTCCTAGAAAAGAAGGCCTATGTTAGAGTCCAGGATGAGGTAAGATGCCACTTCACATATTCTCAGAAGTTCTGAAGCCTCTTCACCTCCCTCCATTCTCATGTTTTAATCATTGGTTACTGACATTAGTCCAAATAACCTTTGTCTTTGTGTAGTGGAAAAATTCAACTTGGGGTTGGAAGCCTTGGGTTCAAACCCTGGATTTCCCAATTACAACTGTGCCACATTGGTCAGACTGCCCAAACTCTACCAGTCTTGGTTTCTTCAACTGTAAAAAAACAGATTAGTTGGACTCAGTGGCCTCCGAGGGTCAAACTCAATGACTTCTGAGATCTCTTTTATGTGCAAAAGTGTGATTCGATGACAAAGGCTTTATAGTATCAATTAATAAACATTTGTTAATTCACAAGCATCTGAAGTGAGTCATGAAAATGGTTGCTACATTTGGCAAAGAGGGATCTTAAGACTTCCGGTCAAGATGGCAGCTTAGAGAAAGCTAAAGTTCAGATCTCTGGAAACCCTCCCTTACCGATCTCAAGCTATATGCTCCTAGGGCACCAAAATTCAAAATGAACAACAGCATAGACCCTGGGAATCCTCCTCCTGGACCTGGATCAAAAGGTACAGCTTCCCCCAAAAGCCAGAACCCGAGATCACTCGGACCTAAGGGGTAGGCAGAAGGAAGGTCCCAGGACCCATCCCCCCAACCCAGAGCACTGAGTCCGAGGCAGCAGAGGGAACTTCAGAGCCTCAGGGCCGGCTATTCTGAAGGCCACTTCCTGAAAACAACCTGACTCAGACGAGGGGGCACCCAACACAGACAGCAGGGAAGCTGGATCCTTCCATCCGAGTCTCAGGGAAGGTCCTTGCCTCAGGGCATACTCAGTTCAACCCAGGGAAATCTAATCCTATCAGGAGCCCGCGGAGCTCCTGGAAGCTGTGCCCCCCCCCCCCCCGCCCCCGCCTCAGAGTGCTGGGTCTTCTGGCCGGCAAAGACATTAAAACACCTCACGGAGAGTGCCGAGCCAGCCTCAGAGCATGGAAATAAGGAAACGGAGAAGCATTGGGAGGGAACTGAGGAGGGCAGTAACACAGAAACACCAGCAATTCCTGGCTTCCCCAGGAAGACAGAACAACAACTGCATAGAATGAACAATTTGCCTAGGGCTAAAACCTCTGAACACCAGACAGAGATAAGAAAAGCTAGTCCTCCCCACTCAGATAGAGATGGCAAACTCCACAGAAGCACAAAAGCCTCAAAATTCCAAGAAAAACAAGAAGAAGGGGGCAACTTTGGACACATTTTATGCAGCAAAAATACAAAATACAGAGGAGATAGAAAGGAAACACAAGCAAATGCTCCGAAACCTACCAAAGGAAAGGGAAACTCTCCACAAACCCATGAAGAATCTGAATCGGAAAGGATCAAAAAGATGGAAGCCTTCTGGGAGGAAAAGTGGGAAATAATTCAAAAGAAATTCACGGATCTACGAAATCAGTTTGACCAAAGTGAAAAGGAAAACCAGGCTTTAAAGGTCAGAATTAGGCAACTCAAAGACAACGAGCAGGTAAAAGAGCAAGAATCAATAAAGCAAAGCCAAAAGATCAAGAAATTAGAAGAGAACATAATTACTGACAAGGTGACAGACTTGGAAAATAGAGGAAGAAGAGATAATTTAAGAATAATTGGACTTCCAGAAAAGCCAGAAATAAACAGCAAAATCGACATCGTAATACAAGATATAATCAAACAAAATTGCCCAGAGATCTTAGAACAAGAGGGCAATATAGGCACTGAAAGAGTTCACAGAACACCCTCTACACTAAATCCCCAAAAGACAACTTCCAGGAATGTAATTGCCAAATCCCAAAGCTTTCAAGCAAAAGAAAAAATCTTACAAGAAGCCAGAAATAGACAATTTAGATATAAAGGAATGCCAATCAGGGTCACACAAGACCTTGCAAGTTCCACTCTGAATGACCGTAAGTCATGGAACATGATTTTCAGAAAGGCAAGAGAGCTGGGCCTTCAACCAAGAATCAGCTATCCATCAAAACTGAGTATATACTTCCAAGGGAAAGTATGGGCATTCAACAAAATAGAAGATTTCCAAGTTTTTGCAAAGAAAAGACCAGAGCTCTGTGGAAAGTTCGACATTGAAAAACAAAGAGCATGGAATCCCCGAAAAGGTAAATATGAAGGAAAGGGAAAAGGAGAAAAATGTTATCTTTTTCTTTTACTTAAACTCTCTTCTATAAGGACTACATTTATATCAATCTATGTATATTAACATGTGGGGGAAATGTAATGTGTAAATAGGGGGAAAAGAAAGACCAAATAGAATAATCTTTCTCACACAAAGATTCACACGGGAAGGGGAGGGGAAGAAAACTCCTAAAAGAAGGAGAGGAAGAGAGTTTTTACTTAAACCTTACTCTCAGGGAAATCAACTCTGAGAGGGAAGAACATTCAGATCCATTGGGATCTTGAATTCTATCTTACCCAACAAGGGAAGGGAGAAGGGAAAACCAAGGGGGGTAGAGGGGAGGGAACACAAAAAAGGAAGGGAAGAAGAGGGGGGAGGGGGAGGGAACAAAAATGGAGGGACTAGAAAGGGAAACATATCAAGGGAGGGAAAAGGGGGACTGATTTAAAGTAAATCACTGGACTAAAAAGTAGAGCTGAAGAAGAAAGGTTAGAATTAGGAAAGGATATCAAAATTCCAGGGAGTCCACCAGTGACAGTCATAACTTTGAACGTGAATGGGATGAACTCACCCATAAAACGTAGACAAATAGCAGATTGGATTAGAATCCAAAACCCTAGCATATGTTGTCTTCAAGAAACACACATGAGGTGGGTAGACACCCACAAGGTCAGAATTAAAGGATGGAGTAAGACCTTCTGGGCCTCAACTGACAGAAAGAAGGCAGGAGTGGCAATCATGATATCTGACAAAGCCAAAGCAAAAATAGACCTGATCAAAAGGGATAGGGAAGGTAATTATATTTTGTTAAAAGGGACTTTAGATAATGAGGAAATATCACTAATCAACATGTATGCACCAAATAATATAGCACCCAAATTTCTAATGGAGACACTAGGAGAATTGAAGGAAGAAATACATAGTAAAACCATATTAGTGGGAGACTTGAACCAACCATTATCAAATTTAGATAAATCAAATAAAAAAACAAATAAGAAAAGAGGTAAAAGAAGTGAATGAAATCTTAGAAAAATTAGAATAAATAGACATATGGAGAAAAATAAATAGGGATAAAAAGGAATACATCTTCTTCTCAGCACCACATGGCACATTCACAAAGATTGACCATACATTAGGTCACAGAAACATGGCACACAAATGCAGAAAAGCAGAAATAATAAATGCAGCCTTTTCAGATCACAAGGCAATAAAAATAATGATCAGTAATGGTACATGGAAAACCAAATAAAAAACTAATTGGAAATTAAACAATATGATACTCCAAAATAATTTAGTTAGAGGAGAAATCATAGAAACAATTAATAATTTCATCGAGGAAAATGACAATGGCGAGACATCCTTTCAAACTTTTTGGGATGCAGCCAAAGCAGTAATCAGAGGTAAATTCATATCCCTGAGTGCATATATTAACAAACTAGGGAGAGCAGAGATCAATCAATTGGAAATGCAAATAAAAAACTCAAAAGTGACCAAATTAAAACCCCCAGCAGAAAACCAAACTAGAAATCCTAAAAATTAAGGGAGAAATTAATAAAATCAAAAGTGATAGAACTATTGATTTAATAAATAAGACAAGAAGCTGGTACTTGAAAAAACAAACAAAATAGACAAAGTACTGGTCAATCTAATTAAAAAAAGGAAAGAAGAAAAGCAAATTAACACCATCAAAGATGAAAAGGGGGACATCACCTCCAAAGAAGAGGAAATCAAGGCAATCATTAAAAATTACTTTGCCCAATTATATGGCAATAAATACAGCAATCTAGGCGATATGGATGAATATATTCAAAAATACAAACTGCCTAGACTAACAGAAGAAGAAATAGAATTCTTAAATAATCCCATATCAGAAAATGAGAAAATGAAATCCAACAGGCCATCAAAGAACTCCCTAAGAAAAAATCCCCAGGGCCCGATGGATTCACAAGTGAATTCTATCAAACATTCAGAGAAAAGTTAATCCCAATACTATACAAACTATTTGACATAATAAGCAAAGATGGAATTCTACCAAACTCCTTTTATGACACAAACATGGTACTGATTCCAAAACCAGGCAGGTCAAAAACAGAGAAAGAAAATTATAGACCAATCTCCCTAATGAATATAGATGCAAAAATCTTAAATTGGATACTAGCAAAAAGACTCCAGCAAGTGATCAGAAGGGTCATCCACCATGATCAAGTAGGATTTATACCAGGGATGCAGGGCTGGTTCAACATTAGGAAAACCATCCACATAATTGACCACATCAACAAGCAAACCAGCAAGAACCACATGATTATCTCAATAGATGCAGAAAAAGCCTTTGATAAAATACAACACCCATTCCTATTAAAAATACTAGAAAACATAGGAATAGGATGGTCGTTCCTAAAAATAATAAACAGTATATATCTAAAACCATCAGCTAATATCATCTGCAATGGGGATAAACTAAATCCATTCCCAATAATTTCAGGAGTGAAACAAGGATGCTCATTATCATCTCTACTATTTGACATTGTACTAGAAACACTAGCAGTAGCAATTAGAGAAGAAAAAGAAATTGAAGGCATCAAAATAGGCAAGGAGGAGACCAAGTTATCACTCTTTGCAGATGACATGATGGTCTACTTAAAGAATCCTAGAGATTCAACCAAAAAGCTAATTGAAATAATCAACAACTTTAGCAAAGTTGCAGGATACAAAGTAAACCCACATAAGTCATCAGCATTTCTATATATCTCCAATACAGCGCAGCAGCAAAAACTAGAAAGAGAAATCCCATTCAAAATCACCTTAGACAAAATAAAATACCTAGGAATCTATCTCCTGAGACAAACACAGGAACTATATGAACACAACTATAAAACACTTTCCACACAACTAAAACTAGACTTGAGCAATTGGAAAAACATTAACTGCTCATGGGTAGGACGAGCCAATATAATAAAAATGACTATCCTACCCAAACTTATCTATCTATTTAGTGCCATACCCATGGAACTTCCAAAACATTTCTTTACTGATTTAGAAAAAAAAACATAACAAAGTTCATTTGGAATAACAAAGGATCAAGGATATCCAGGGAAATAATGAAAAAAAAATACAAAGGAAGGGGCCCTCCAGTCCCAGATCTCAAATTATATTACAAAGCAGCAGTCATCAAAACAATTTGGTACTGGCTAAGAGACAGAAAGGAGGATCAGTGGAATATACTGGGGGCAAGCGACCTCAGCTAGAGAGTATACGATAAACCCAAAGATCCCAGCTTTTGTGACAAAAATCCACTTTGATAAAAACTGCTGGGAAAATTGGAAGACAGTGTGGGAGAGATTAGGAATAGATCAACACCTCACACCCTACACCAAGATAAATTCAAAATGGGTGAATGACTTAAACATAAAGAAGGAAACCATAAGTAAATTGGGTAAACACAGAATAGTATACATGTCAGACCTTTGGGAGGGGAAAAACTTTAAAACCAAGCAAGACATAGAAAGAATCACAAAATGAAAAATAAATAATTTCGACTACATCAAATTAAAAAGCTTTTGTACAAACAAAACCAATGTAACCAAAATCAGAAGGGTAGCAACAAATTGGGAAACAATCTTCATAAAATCCTCTGACAAAGGTTTAATTACTCAAATTTACAAAGAACTAAATCAATTGTACAAAAAATCAAGCCATTCTCCAATTGATAAATGGGCAAGGGACATGAACAGGCAGTTCTCAGATAAAGAAATAAAAACTTTTAATAAGCACATGAAGACGTGTTCTAAATCTCTTATAATCAGAGAGATGCAAATCAAAACAACTCTGAGGTATCACCTCACACCTAGCAGATTGGCTAACATGATAGCAAAGGAAATTAATGAATGCTGGAGGGGATGTGGCAAAGTAGGGACATTAATTCATTGCTGGTGGAGTTGTGAACTGATCCAACCATTCTGGAGGGCAATTTGGAACTATGCCCAAAGGGCAATAAAAGAATGTCTACCTTTTGATCCAGCCATAGCACTGCTGGGTCTCTACCCCAAAGAGATAATGGAGAAAAAGACTTGTAGTCTATATTCATAGCTGCGCTCTTTGTGGTGGCCAAAAATTGGAAAATGAGGAGATGCCCTTCAATTGGGGAATGGTTGAACAAATTGTTGCATATGTTGGTGATGGAATACTATTGTGCTCAAAGGAATAATAAAGTGGAGGAATTCCATGGAGACTGGAACAACCTCCAGGAAGTGATGTAGAGCGAGAGGAGCAGAACCAGGAGAACATTGTACACAGAGACTAATACACTGTGGTATAATCGAACGTAATGGACTTCTCCATTAGTGGTGGTGTAATGTCCCTGAAGAATCTTCAGGGATCTAGGAGAAAAACACTATTCACAAGCAGAGGACAAACTGTGGGAGTAGAAACACCGAGGAAAAGCAATTGCCTGACTACAGCGGTTGAGGGGACATGACAGAGGAGAGACTCTAAATGAGCACTCTAATGCAAATACTAACAACATGGCAATAGGTTCGAATCAAGAACACATGTGATACCCAGTGGAATTACGTGTCAGCTATGGGGGGGGGGGAGGAAAAGAAAATGATCTTTGTCTTTAATGAATAATGCTTGGAAATGATCAAATAAAATATTATAAAATTAAAAAAAAAAAGGAAGAGGGATCTTAATACCTAGGTCAGAAATTTGTGGAAAAGTAGAGAAGAAGCTTCAGTCATAGAAAGCTTAGAGGCACAGAATAAAAAACCCTGGACTGGGTTGTTGGGATGGAGGCATAATTCCACGGGGTAGGAAAATAAAGGAGTCTAAGTGAGGACCACATTAATGTATGATGCAGAGAGACTAGAGACAGGGGTCATGAAAATTGAAGAAGGGTGGATATTTGAAGGAGGAGGAAATTGAAGGATAAAGGAGGAAGGGATAGTGACTTGGAGGGTTCTGGATGATAGTAGCAATGATCTGGAGAAGATAATTGTTGGTCAGTTGTTCTAGTTGTATCTGACTCTGTGACCCAGTTTGCCATTTTCTTGGCAAAGATATGGGAGTAGTTTGCCATTTCCTTCTCCAGCTCATTTTACAGATGAGAAACCAAGGCAAATATTATCGAGTATTTATATATTTATCATAGATTTAGAAAAGAGAACTCTGGTGACTCCTTACTTCTTATAGCTCTAAGTTAAAGGTCTCATCCTGCCTCTCTGTTCAGTCATTTTCCAGGCTGATCTAACTCCTCATGACACCATTTGGTGTTCTCTCATCAAAGATACTGGACTAGTTTGCCATTTCTTTTTCCAGCTCATTTTACAGATGAAGAAATGGAGGCAAACAGGGTTATGTGTCTTGCCCAGAGTCACATAGCTAATAAGTGTCTGAGGCTGGTTTTGAATTTAGAAGATGTCTTCCTGACTTCTTATCCACTGTGTCACCTAGCTGCTCCAATCCTCACTTCCCCACTCACAGTGATTTAGTTCAGGTCATTTAATTAATCTGGTCCTTATTTTCCTCATCTGTAAAATGAGGTGGCTAGACAAGATGATTCCTAAATCCCTTTCCTCTAGGCTCCAGTTTCATTAACTATAAAACGAGGGGGCTAAAATTCATTTGAGGAACAAAAGGTCAAGAATCTCAAGGGAAATTATGAAATAACAGTTGAAATAAAGGAGGCATAGTACTTCCAGACTTTAAACTATATTATAGAACAATAATTATTGAAATTACTTGGTAGTGATTTTTAAAAAATGTTTTTTTCTATTTAGATTAAGCAGTGGAATAGACTGGATAAGTAGGATTTTTGGAATTGAATGTAGTAGCCTAAACCCCCTACTTTGCCAGGAGGAAAGTGCCCCTTTCTAGCAAGGACTGATGGGAAAACTGGAAAGCAGCTTGACAGAAAATATATTTCCAAAGTCTTAAAAAAACACAGAAAGGGTCCAAAGTGGCTCAATGGATAGAGTCAGGCCTGGAGACAGGAGGTTCTGGGTTCAAAGCTGGCCTCAGATACTTCCTAACTATCTGTCCTTGAGTAAATGACCTAACCCAATTGTCAAGCCCTTACCACACTTCTGCCGTTTAACTAATATAGAATATTGATTCGAAGAAGGAAGGTAAGGGCTGAAAAAAACACGGAAAGACATACATGAAATTATGAAGAGTAAAATGAACAGAACCAAGAGAATATTATATTTCAGCAACAGAAATATTGTTATATTGTTTGAAGGATAACTGAAAAATAGAAACAAACAAGACATAGTTTTATATATACACATACCTCTTTGTCATTTTGTCAAATTATGAAATAACATTTGAAATAAAGGAGGCATAGTACCTCCAGACTTCAAACTAAATTATAGAGCAATAGGAACTACCTGGCATTGGAATTTTTCTCTAGTGCAGAGAGGGAAGGAGATATCTGGGAATTTTAATGTAAAAAACAATTAAAAATTAAAGACAAAACAAAACAAACAAGAGAAGTGGATGTGAAACATAAACAAAAAAGATCATATCAGAAAAAATATGAGTTAGGGATAAGTATCTATTACATCTATGATTTAGGGAAAAATTATTAACCAAAGAAAAGAAGTAATTCTAAAAGAGTGAATAGACTCTTTTGATTATATAAAATTAAAGATAATTTTTAAAAACGTTACCAACTCAAATAGTTTCTTTAAATGTCAGTTAAACAAAAAAATGTGTAAAATATCTTTGAAGAGATTCTGAGACCCATAGTGTATAGGGAATTAATAGAAATATATACGATCAAAAGTCCTTCTCCCAATAGATAAATGACTAAAGGAAACTGGATAGTTATCAGAAATGAAATGCAAACAATCAAGAATCACATGAAAGAGTGATCCAAATGACTCATGAAAGGATAAATGCAAATTAAATTAACTGTTTCATATCACACTCAGAAAATTTACATTGATGACAAAAGAAAAATAGTTAAGGTTGAAATGATTACAATAATATAGACACACTTATAAGTGGATATGAAGTGGTCTAGTCATTCCAAAAATATATTTGGAACTCTGAAAAAATTCACTAAACTGCTCATATACTTTGATGCCACTACTGAGGATAGTCCTCACGGAGACTGATACAAGAATGAAAGATTTTATATATGTATATTATTAAGAATAATGTATATGAGAAGAACACCAAATGAAAGTTTAATGTGGAATAATTGTAATGACCCATTTTGGTCCTGGAGAAGAAATGAGGAAAGATACCTTGGATTGTCATCATTTCTCTTTAGCAGTTACTTTCTGTATAGGCTGCTTTTCCAATTTGGGTATGCCATTGACTGAACAGAATAATATAATATAGAAATGTTCTGGTCTCAAGATAATTAGAAATTGGATTTTTGTTGCATGGGGAAACTAAAGCCAAAGTGGCATGATTTTACCTAGTAAGCAACTCTCTTTTTCCTCTAAGCAAGGCTTTGGCATCATCAAAGGTTATAGATTTTTCTTTTTGTTTTTTAATCCTATCCAAGTGTGGTGATGAACTCTGTAACTTATATTTTACTTTTGCTCATTTTTTTATTTTTAGGATTATCTATTTGAATATCTCAAGGATACCCAATAACATCAATTGAAGTAGTCCTTTTGCCAGTAAAGACCATAGCTCAAATGTTCTTCATGACTCACTCTGGCAGGAAAAAAATCAGCCAGTGGCCAACTTGTTATTAATAAGCCTTTCTAAATTTAGTAAGGTTGGGTTTTGGATGACTTGAGCAAACTGGACCCATGGATTCAAAGCCTTTGCAGATTGCTAAGAACTGCCAATGTATATATTATGCAGACACTAGTCTTTGGGACTCCAGGACATGATGCCAGCTTCTAGGTGACCTAGTGGATAGAGCAGTGAACCTGGAATTAGGAAAACCTGAATTCAAACCAGTCCTCAGTCATTTACTAGCTGTGTGATCCTGGGCAAGTCACTTAACTTCTGAAATTTATATTTAATTCTTATCTGTAAAATTAGGATAAAGTACTTTTAGAGTATAAAGATTTTAAAATTTTTCCTCCTGACTTTCTTAGGAAACAAACCTAAATAGGATATTGCTGGGTCAGAAGGCATAAACAGTTTTATACTCTTTGGGCAAAATTCCAGTTTGCTCTCCAAAACAGTTTGGTCGTTTTACAGTTCCACTAACAGTGCATTAGTGTCTCCATTTTCTCACATCCCTTCTAACATTTCATTTTGTCTTTTTATCATTTTATCCAATCGGGTGTGAGATGATGTCTCAGAATTCTTTTGACTTGCATTTCTCTAATTGATAATGATTTAGAGCATTTTTCATATGGTTATCTGTAATTTTAATTTATTCATCCAAAAACTGTTAGTTAAATCCTTTGACTATTTATTAATTGAGAATTGATTCAGATTACTATAAATTTGACAAAGTTCTCTCTATATTTTAAATATGAGACTTTTATCTGAGAAACTGTCTATAAAATCCATCCCCCGCCTCCTATTTTCTGCTTGGCTTCATTAGTTTTATTTGTATAAAACCAAATAAAATTAAAATGACAGTCCTACTAAAATCTACTTATTCAATGCCATCCAAATAAAAAACATTTTATCAAACTAGAAGAAATAATAAAATTCATCTAGAAGAACACAGGTCAAGAATAGAAAAGAAATTAATGAATGTAAAGAAAGAAAGTCTATCTTTATCAGGCCTTGAACTTTTTTTTTTTTAATAAAGCAGTAATTATCATAGCTATCTGGTTCTGGCTAAGAAATAGAAATGTTGATCAGTGGACTAGAACAGATATACAACAAACAGTAGGAGGATTATAGTAACCTGTTTAAAAAAAGTAAAGACCTGAGCTTTGGGGATAAGAATTCACTATTTGGTAAAATTGTTGGAAAAACTGGAAAGCAATTTGGCAGAAACTAGAGATAGACCAATGTCGTATCTCATTTACCAAGATAAGATCAAAAGAGACACTTGACCTAGACATAAAGGGAGATGCAAGCATATTACAAGAGGGAATATAAGACCTATTAGATTTATGGATAGAAGAAAAATTTATGAATAAATAGGAGATAGAAAATATTATGAATATTTTAGATAGATTGTGAATATGATAGTTATAAAATACGGCCAATAAATTTGATTACATTAAATTAATTTTGTTAATATGAATAATAACTGAGAATTGCCCTCTTTACAGTAATGTAAAGCTTACAAAACACTTTATAAATGTATGTCATTTGACCTTATAGTGTTATGTTGGTCAATAAGGCAAGTATTATTTCAGTTTTATAGATACAAAAATTGAGTCTTAAAGAGATTATGTGATTTGGACCATCAGAACACATTGTCTTTTAAGTGGAAAAAAATGTGAACCTTTGAACTCTTAAGTCCAGTGTTCTTTCTATTATATCTTGCTGCCTCCTAACATGATTTAAGGACAAAGAAAATTTATCTTTGGCCCTTACACAATACTTCCACCTAATAGTGTGACTGGAGATAAGAGGAGGTAGCATGGTGAAATGTAAAGAGGGTGAAAGATTGGGAGTTAGATCTTGGCTCCATCACTTACTGCTTGTACAATGTTGGGGAAGTCAAGCCACCTCTTTGGGTTTCCTCACATGTAAAATGAAAGGACTGAACTAACTCACCTCTGAATCGCATTTCAACCAAAAAAATCTATAATTCTGTGATTTTCTTTTGGTGGAGAGATGGGGACTATGAGTGTGGAAGGTTTCCTATTCCAGTGATATCAAACTCAAATCGAATGGCGCCCTGTGGAAATTGCTTGTCAACTCTGGGGGGGAGGGAGGGAGCAGGGAGACAACGTGAATCATATAACCATGGACAAAAATTTAAAATTAAATTTAAAATTAAAAAAAATTATATTCAAATAGAATGGGGGCTACTAATTCATACATAAGGATCCCTGTGGGCCACATATTGACTTAGTTTTAAAATGTTACACTATTTATACTTTATTTAATTTTAGTTTATTTTGCTAAATATTTCTTTATTAGATTTTAATTTAGTTTAGAAGCACTAGCACTGGATACACCTTCTTCTGGAAAGGTAGAGCCTCAAATGAAGACAGAATCCACAGTGTTGGCCTGGCCATCAAGACCAGTTTGCTCAAACAGCTGCCAGACTTGCTTGTGGGCATCAGCGAGAGGCTCATGAAGATCCATTTGCCTCTCAGCAAAGACCGGTATGCCACAATCATCAGTGCATATGCCCCAACACTGACCAGCACAGAGGAGACCATCGAGCAGTTCTACTCTGACCTGAGTGCCATCCTGCACTCAGTGCCCACAAATGACAAGCTGATACTACTGGGAGACTTCAACGCCCACGTTGGCCAGGACCATGAAAGATGGAAAGGAGTGCTCGGCAAACACAGCATGGGCAAAATGAACAACAATGGCTTACTGCTACTCAGCAAATGCTCAGAGTTCAAACTCACCATCACGAACACTGTGTTCAGAATGGCGAACAAATATAAAACAACGTGGATGCACCCAATATCAAAACAGTGGCATCTCATTGACTACATCATTGTACGCTGGCGAGACATCCAGGATGTAAAGATCACCAGAGCCATGAGAGGAGCTGAATGCTGGACAGTCCACCGGTTGGTTAGAGCGACTCTTCAAATGCGCATTGCGCCTCACCATCCAAAACGCGCCCAGACAGTTCACGCATTTTACAATGTGAGTCATCTTAGAGATCCATCTTATTTGCAAACATTCCAGTCCTGCCTGGACGACAAGCTGTCTGCCAAGGGACTACTCACTGGAAGCTCAACCGAGAAATGGAACCAGTTCAGAGATGCAGTGAAGGAAACATCAAAGGCAGTCCTAGACCCAAAACAACGCAACCACCAGGACTGGTTCGACGAGAACAACACTGCTATTGAAGACCTATTGAGCAAGAAGAACAAAGCCTTTATGGAGTGGCAAAATAAGCCAAACTCTGCTCCTAAAAAAGGACAGATTCAAGTCTCTCCAAGCCATGGCACAGCGTGAGATCAGGAAAATGCAAGACCGATGGTGGGAAAAAAAGGCAGAAGAAATCCAGCGGTTTGCTGATATGAAAAACAACAAACAATTTTTCAGTGCCCTCAAGACTGTCTATGGGCCATCAAAACCCACCACCACTCCCTTGCTATCCTCTGATGGTGACACTCTCATAAAAGATAAAAAAGGCATCAGCAACAGGTGGAAAGAACACTTCAGTCAGCTTCTCAACCGACCCTCTTCAGTCGACCAAAGTGCCCTTGACCAGATCCCCCAAAACCGCTCCATTGAACAACTTGACGTCCCTCCTTCAATAGAGGAAGTCCAAAAAGCCATTAAACAAATGAGTACAGGTAAGGCACCCGGTAAAGACGGGATCCCAACCAAGGTGTACAAGGCCTTAAATGGAAAGGTGCTCCAGCATTCCACATAGTACTTACCAGCATATGGGAAGAGGAAGACATGCCCCCAGAACTCAGAGATGTCTCCATTGTAGCCCTATACAAGAACAAAGGCGCACAAGCAGCCTGTGACAACTACAGAGGCATCTCACTACTCTCCACTGCCTGAAAGATCCTCGCCCATGTTATACTCAACAGACTCCTGTCATCTCTTTTAGAGCAGAACCTGCCTGAATCACAATGTGGCTTCCAATCAGATCGCAGCACCATCAACATAGTCTTCACAGTGAGGCAAATGCAGGAAAAATGCCTTGAGCAGAACCTGAGTCTCTACATTGTCTTCATAGACCTGACAAAGGTGTTCGACACAGTGAACAGCGATGCATTGTGGGTCATCCTCAGCAAGCTCGGTTGCCCAGCAAAATTTGTCAAACTGATCCAGCTCTTTCATGTCGACATGACAGGGGAAGTCCTATCTGGTGGAGACACTTCCAACTGCTTCAACATCTCCAATGGCGTGAAACAAGGCCGTGTCCTCGCTCCAGTACTGTTCAACCTATTTTTCACCCAAGTATTATGACATTCTGTGATGGATCTAGACTTGGGCATCTACATCAAATACCGACTGGATGGCTCACTATTCGACCTTCACCTCCTGACTGCAAAAACAAAGACAACAGAGAGACTCATCCTGGAAACTCTCTTTGCAGATGACTGTGCTCTCATGGCCCACCAAGAAAATCATCTCCAAACCATTGTGGACAGGTTCTCCACCGCAACAAAACTGTTTGGCCTGACTATCAGCCTCAGCAAAAGAGAGGTGCTGTTCCAACCTGCACCAGGGAGGCCAACGAACCAGCCGTGCATTACAATCGACGGCTCGAAGCTTTCTAACGTCAACACTTTCAAGTATCTGGGCAGCACCATCGCCAACGACGGGTCCCTAGACCACGAGATTAATGCCAGGATCCAAAAGGCCAGCCAGGCACTTGGGTGGCTGCACTGCAAAGTCCTCCAACACAGAGGTGTAAGCACTGTAAGACATGGACACTGTACCGGAAGCACATGAAACAGCTGGAGCAATTCCACCAACGCTCCCTCCGGTCAATCATGAGGATCCGATGGCAGGACCAAATCACCAATCAGGAAGTCCTCGACAGAGCCAACTCCACCAGCATCGAAGTCCTGGTCCTCAAAGCCCAGCTACGATGGTCTGGACACGTCATCCGCATGGACCCACAGCGAATACCAAGACAGGTATTCTATGGTGAACTGTCAGCTGGGCTCAGGAAACAAGGCCGACCAAAGAAAAGATTCAAGGATCAGCTAAAGTCCAACTTGAAGTGGGCTGGCATGACACCAAAGCAACTAGAACTCGCTGCCTCTGACACAAGCAGCTGGCGAGCCCACATTAACCATGCCGCCGCCACCTTTGAAGATGAACGACGTCGATGTCTTGATGCTGCGCGTGAACACCGACACCAGGTGCACCTCCCATAACAACTGGATTCCCATGCGCCATGTGCCACACACTCTGCACCTCAGTCTTTGGACTGCAAAGCCACATGAGGGTACACCGTAGATGAAACTGCACAAAGACAATTGTCATTCTCGATCACCGAGAGACTACTACTAGCACTATTGCTGACCTTTTCCCAGGCGCCATAAGTTTGGTACCTCTGACGTAAATTGTTTTGTATGATCACCACTGTTGTTTGGGTTTTTTTTGAAGTGGATTTCCTTATACAAGAGAGGACCAGACTCACAGATTTTTGTGAAGGGACATGTCAAAAATGGCTATAACATCAAAACCAAATGGTGTCAATAAAATTTATTTGAAAAAATTAAAAATAAAGTGTTGCGTTTATACTAGGTGATCTTTTAGACTCTACTTCCAAATTCTATGAGCTTCTGCTCCTCTTAACAATATTTTTCAATTCTATCAATGTCTAATGAATTATATCCCCACCACCATGCCTCCTGGTGGCATGATCTGGGTGAGTTACCCCAAAGAAGGTATTTTATTATCATTTTCCTATGGTCAAACAAGCACACAGAGTCCTGGCTACCTACCCAGAGCTAAGCAGGAGTGAACCTCTTTGTTCACCCCTGTTATGTGAAAGGCAAGGGATTTCCATGACCTGACACATGCCAAATTGGCACCAATTAATGCAACTAATGAATTTCCAAGTGACAAAACCATTTAAACATGGCTCACATCAAAGGGGAAGAAATGAAAACCTTTCAGAAGTGAGTGAGTCGTGATGTCCTGATGGACTTTTCTTGGGGGGGGGTTCCCCTAACCTCTCACCCTAACAGCCCATGGAGGAACTCTCCCAGAAGTCATGAGTTCTATCAGGCCATTGCTTCTTTGAGGGCATGGCGCCAAGTACAATAATCTTTAAATAACGAGTGTTTTATCAGCAGACTGATTTCCTGGCTGCAGTGATGGGAACAACTTTGAACTCAAAGAGCTCTCTACAACAAAATCCATTGTTGACATTCTAAGCTCAGAATTCCAGATCGAAAAGTCTTCTTTGAGACAAATTAAATGAAGAAGAATGGATGTATGAGTGGTGGGAACATGGGTTTGGGGAGTGGGGCCACCACCCAATTTTAAGGCTTCTAAGAAGTCCTGGATGAAGAACATTCCCAGGACACTGAGGAAGGGGTGGGTGGGTGATGGCTTCTTCCCACTAGAGAGAAGGCAGACACACCTCAGCAATTCCCTCAATATACCTCTTAAAATATATGTTGGGGGGCAGCTGGGTGAGGTCCTGGGTTCAAATATGGCCTGTGGTGTTCATGACTCCAGGCAGGGACTTTATCTACTGAGCCAAGAAAACCTCAAATGAACATTATCTGTGTTCTATTGTATTTTTGTTCCTTTTCTTAACTATTTCCCGGTGACATTTTTATCTGCTTCTGGTGTACTGAAGTGTTGTAGGCTGTATGCTTCCCTCAGGCCCCATGTTTGACCATTCTATTTTAGCCTCTGCAGCCTTTAGCTTTTGCTGAAGTCTTCCTGGCAAGAGGAGCATAGATTTAGAGCTAAAAGCAACCTTAGAGGTCTTGTAATCAAAATTCTCATTTTAATTTTACAGAAGAAATGAGCTCCATAAAGGTTAGATGACTCAATTCAGGTCACATAGGTGGTAAAGGATGGCCAAGAATCAAACCCAGGACTCCTGACTCTTAGCTCAATCACTCATTCCTCTGTAGCAGGTCACTTTATAAACTTTTGTGCCTCAATTTCCTTATCTGTGAAATGAGGATAAAAATACAAAACTACTTATAGGACTTACCTCCAGGAGATTTTGGGAGGCTTATGTGAGATGATATGTATATAGTTCTTTGTAAATCTCAAGGTGCTATAGTAGATAAATGTCAGTTATTATGATTGTTGTAACAATAATTATTATTTATATGATATATAAACATATCATGACAAATGTTATATAATATTTATTTTTGCATATAATATAAATATTATAATTATACATTATAATAGAATATGAATATTATAATTAGTTATATATTATAACACAATAAGCTATTTTAAATATCAATACAATCATTATAGTTATAGATTATAATATATTTTAATATAAATACAATCATTATAGTTATGGATTATAATATAATAATTTTAATATAAATGCAATAATTATAGTTATAGATTATAATAAAACATTTTAATATAAACACAATAATTATATATTATAATACAAAAATATATTTTAATATAAACATAATAATTATAGTTATAGATTATAATAAACTATTTTAATATAAATGTAATCATTATATATTATAATACAAAAATATATTTTAATATAAATACAATATAGTTGTAGATTACATGTTATATAATATAAATATAAGAATTATAGCTATATTATAATAATATATTTTAAAATATAAATATAATAATTATAGTTATAGATTGTCATACAATTATATGTTTTAATCGAAATACAATAATTATAGTTATATATTATAACACAATAGTATATTTTAAAATATAAATATAATAATTATAGTTATATATTCTAATGCAATAATATATAATACAAATATAATAATTATGGTTATATATTATATAATATAAATATAATAGTTGTAGTTATATATTATAGTAATGTATATAGTTATAATTTATAACTATAATAATTACATTTACATATAATATACATATATTACAATGGTTAAGTTTATGAAATTTAGAATTATGATGAATAATAATATATTAATAGAATATATAATAATAATTTTGGTGATAATTATAATTATTCTGAAAGAATGGGAAGTGGCACATGAGCAGGGAGAGGTCTGAATTATTTCCTTTGCTGGACTCTGTACCTTTTTCTCTCAGGATGGTAGGAAAAAGGAAGAGCTGCCCTTGCTTCTATCTCTCGCAAGGGCTGCAACAGAGAAAAGAACTCCTGAAGGGAGTCTTCTGTATCCCTTCAAGGTTGGTATTGAAATTGGGCCAGATTCAGGTGCCATGATCAGGGCCATAGAAGAAATGAGTAATAAAAAGGAGACTTGTGATATAGAAATTGCTGGGCCTGTGAGGTTGGATAAGAAGGATGAGGAGGAGACTTTTTTTTTTTAACTCCTCCCTTCCATCTTATAATTTGGTTCCAAGGCAGAAGGTTAGATAACTTAATCCAGGTCACAGTGGAGGTAAGGAACAGTCAAGAAGAGCAGTAAGGGTTAGGCAATGGGGATTAAATGACTTGCCCAAGTCATACAGCTAGGAAGTGTCTAAGGCTAGATTTGAACCAAGACCTCCCATTTTTAGGTCTGGCTCTCATCCACTGAGCTCACCCTGATAAGGAGTTATATTGAAGCTTCCACCACTGAAAAAGAAAAAGAAGTGCTTAAATTTGGGGATTTTTCACACCTGGTGCTTCAAGGGATAAAGTTTTAGGGAGATAAGCAAAAAAAAAATGAAGAAGAAAGAATCATCCCTTTGACAATTTTTTTTTTTGAGTGTTTACCATATGCAAAGCCCTTGGAGAAAATTTCAAGTGTAATGTTTTTGTTTAATTTTTTTCTCTCAAGACTTTCCAAGCACTAGACAGTTAACAGTCTGGGGTGGCAGAGTAGACATAAACCCTGAAGCTGGGGTCAGAAAGGCTCGAGTCCATATCTTGGAGGGGTAGAATTGATTTGGGGCTCATTTCCACCTCTGAGACTTATTTTATGGGTCACCTTGTCCTTAGAAGTAGCTTAATCTTTCTAAGTCTCAGTTTCCTCAGATTTATAAGGAAGAGTTGGAAGTAGAAGACCTCTGAGGTCCCTTCTATCTCCAGCCCATAGATCCAGGTTCTATGTACTTCCACCTTGAGGCTATCTCTTTGTTCTGACATATTGATGAGGGCCACAAGATGGCAGCAATGTCTTCTTGGTGGTAGACCTCTTGGCCCTTTTACCTAAAGAGGAGTTTTCTCCTGACTTTGATGCAACTTTTTTATAAAGAAATATCTTTTCCTGATGATAAATTTTAAGAGGGAGGAAATCTTATTTTTGCTTTAAAATTGAATTCAATTTAATAAACATTTATTAAGTATCCACTGTGGCAAAGCAAAGCCCTGGGTTAATTCTAGGGGACATAAAAAAGCCAAATATGATCAGAGAATCTGAGAGTGAATGGGACCTCAGAGGCCACTGAGAACAGTCCATATCTGAGCAAGCATCACATATGCTCCCAAAGTGGTCATCCAGTCTTTGCCTGAAAATATTTTCTGGAAGGGCATCTACTCTTTCCTAAGACCATCTATTTCACTTTTGGGTAGCTCTATTAGTAGAGTAAGGACAGCTACAGCGACATGGTACAGTGGATAAAGTGCTGGACTTGGAGTCAGGAAGCCTCTTCTTTCTGAGTTCAAATAGGCTTCAGACATTTACTAGTTGTGTGACCCTGGGCAAGTCACTTAACCCTCTTTGCCATGGTTTCCTCATCTGTAAAATGAGTTGGAGAAGGAAATGGCAAACCACTTCAGTATGTTTGCCAAGAAAACCCCAAATGAGGTCAAGAAGAGTTGGACACAACTGAACAACAATAAATTAGTACCATGCTGGTAAATATTTAATTGCCAGCTCCCCCCACAAAAAAGACTTATAGAACTTTTAAGTTTGATCTTCATTTTTAACATTTTCAACATTTCTCCATCATTTTGTTTCTGTCTCTCTCTTTCTCTTCCTTTCTTTGTGTGTGTCTCTCTTTCTCTCTCTCTTTCTCCCTCTTCTCTCTCTCTTTCTCCCTCTTCTCTCTCTCTTTCTTTCTCTCTTTCTTTCTTTCTTTCTTTCTTTCTTTCTTTCTTTCTTTCTTTCTTTCTTTCTTTCTTTCTTTCTTTCTTTCTTTCTTTCTTTCTTTCTTTCTTTCTTTCTTTCTTTCTTTCTTTCTTTCTTTCTTTCTTTCTTTCTCTCTCTCTCTTTCTCCCTCTTCTCTCTCTCTTTCTCTCTCTCTTTCTTTCTCTCTCTCTCTTTCTCTCTTTCTTTCTCTCTCTCTTTCTTTCTCTCTCTCTCTTCTTTCTTTCTTTCTTTCTTTCTTTCTTTCTTTCTTTCTTTCTTTCTTTCTTTCTTTCTTTCTTTCTTTCTTTCTTTCTTTCTTTCTTTCTTTCTTTCTTTCTTTCTTTCTTTCTTTCTTTCTTTCTTTCTTTCTTTCTTTCTTTCTTTCTTTCTTTCTTTCTTTCTTTCTTTCTCTCTCTCTTCTCCCTTACCTTGCATCTTAGAATCAGTACTGTGTATGGTTCCAAGGCAGAAGAGCAAGAAGGACTAAGCAATGGGTGTTAAATTACTTGCCCAAGATCACACAGAGCTAGAAAGTGTCTGAGGTCAGATTTGAATCTAGGACTTCCCATTTCTAGACTTGACTCTCAAATTGATGAGTCATCTAACTGCTCCCTACACACACCCCTTCCCGCCATCATTTTCTTAAGTCTTGACTATCAATGAAGCAATAAGTGAAGTCCTGATTTGTAGTATTTGCTAATTTTGAGGTATAAATGTCCACACTAAAAATTTCACAATCAGCTCTCTATCTGGTTAGACTTAGCTCTAACATATCTCTGCTTTTAGCTATTAGGAAAATTTTCCTGACTCTGATTCATCTTATATTAAATTTATCTCTTTGTAACTCCTTTTGCTCCTACTTTGGCTCTCTGGGGTCAAACATGTTTTCTACTTGATAAACCCTTCTCGACTCCCTAAATGTTCACTTTTCATGGCTACATATCCTCAATTCTTTTCATCTCTCTTCAGATAGCCTAATTCCAAAACCTTTGCCAATTCTGGCCATCCACATATGGACACTCTGTATTTTCTCAAAGTCCTTCATAAAATGAAGCATCCAGAATTGAAGATGATATTTCTTATGGGAGTGGATTCACATATAGAGAATGGTACAGTGGGATGAGAATTCAGCTCCTGATAATATCTGTGAAATTTGGACAAATCATCCAGCCTCCCTTGCCCTCAGTTTCCTTATCTGTAAAATATGAGAGTCAGAAGGTATGGCCTTAAGGATCCTCTTCAGTTGCCAGATTCCTGTGGGCCTCTGACTTCCCTCATTCTAGAAACAATGTTAAAGCACTAAAATCCCAATATCATTTTTTATATGAACTGATTACAGTTTAGCCACATTTTCCTTCTTGTCCCTTTTGAACTTTTTTTTTTAACCCAGTAGAAGACATTTTTTCCAATTAAATTTCATCTTATTGGATTTTACAATGTCAAGATCTTTTCAAACCAGACAATATCCAGTATGTTAGTCATTCCTCTCAGCTTTGTGTCAGCTGCAAAGGTGATGTCTTTCCAAATCCTGTCTAAAAGCTAGCATTTACATAGTGCTTTAAGGCTTGCAAAGCACTTTACAAAATCGGTTTCTAGGTGAGTACAGTGGATGAAGTGCTGGGCTTAGATTCAGGAAGCTCTGAGTTTAAATCCTCTCACAGGAACGTACTAGCTGTGCGACCCTAGGCAAATCATTTAATCTCTGCTGCCTCAGTTTCTTCATCTGTAAAATGAAAAGTGTTAAATTTGACACCTACAAGATCCCTTCCAGTCTTAAATCTACAGGTTAATAATTCTCTGTAGAACAATAGCCAAGAAAGAGGTCCCTGTGATTCTCTACTAGAGATTTTACTCTTTATACTAGAGATCATCACTCTCTGAGTCTGGTCATTCTATGAATTCTGAAATGTACTCTGTTCTATCAACAGCTAGTATACAATTCCATCTAGCTCACAAACAGAATGTGAGATAACTAACAAAAACTTTGCTGAAATTTTTAGGTAAGTATCTTTAGCATTTCCCTGACCTAACAGTTGAGGCACCCTGTCAAAAAAAGAAATGAGGTTAATACAGTGTGATCCTCATTAGAGAAGTCATGCTGACTCTCCGATCATTGTTCCCCTTTCTAGATTTTCATTCTTGATCCTTTAAATTAAGCATTCCAGAAGTCCAATTCAGTCGTCTGTAATCTGAAGACTGCACTCTTTTTCCTGATTTGCACATCAGGACATTTGACCTTGTGTTTCCCATTCTCCAAGCTCTATTAAAGATCCCTGACGTAGGGCAGCTAGGTGACTGAGAGTCAGGTTTGGAGATGGGAGATCCTCAGATACTTGCTATCTATGTGACCTTGGACAAGTCACTTAACCCCCATTGCCTGACCCTTATTACTCTTCCATCTTGGTCCCAATACTTAGTATTGTATCTAAGGGTAAGAGTTTTTAAAAAAGAAATCACTGATAGGGAGTTCAGCTGCAGTTTCTTTAGTAGCCTTGGATGTAGACCTGGGTCAGGTGGCTTGACCTTACTGAAAGCAACTAGGTACTTTCTCAGCTTTTTAAATTGCCTTGGATTTGACTTGCCTATTTGCCAACTTCACTTTGTCCTGGAAAGGATGAAAGTTCATTCTCTTTGGCAGAGAAACAAAAAATGATTCAACTGGTTCTTTCTTCTCTCCATCATCTTTTGTCATCAAACTATTCATTAAAACAATACTACTACCCTTTTCTTAAAAAAAAAGCTTTCCCTTTCCCTTAATATAGCTAAAATCCCCTTGGTTGTTGTCATTAGTATTCTTTGACAGGTTAGACTCATTTCGCACAATTCTGCTATTGTAAGTGTTCTTACATATGTCACGTTTTTGTATTCATGCTTCATTTTTTGTTCCTCTTTCTAAATTTGGTACATTGTCTTTTCAATTATTTTTGATTAATCTACTTTATGACAATCCAATTTCTACCACTCTTTCCCACAAACCCTCAACCATCTCTTTTTAAAAGGTTTTTCTTAAGTTATCACTTTTTTCTTCTTTCTTCTTATTAGCTTTTCCTCTTTTTCCCCCCACTCATTTGAGAAATTAATTAAATTTGTTTCTTTTATTTGGTAGTTTTCATTTTCTGTACCTTTTTCTAAAGAAGAATTTCCTTGCCTCATATTCTTCAGTTCTCTTCCTTTTCTGGCTATACTAAACTTTTGTTCTTCTATTCATGGTCCTCATTCTTATTTATTCCTCCTTTCATCTCTTTGTTCCTTATGGAATTAAAGATTTTTTAAGAACCTATTTTTAGTTCCCATTTCTAAAGAATTTCAGTTATCATCTTATAGCAATTGCCACCTCCATTTCCCCCTTTTTGTTCCTGTTTGCCTCAGTTTTTGAAGTACTGATTCCTGTAGGAGATACACAGAATAGAAATATTGCCCCAGATTACTTATTTTCCTGTGTTGCTGACTGAGTGATCCATTTTTATGCCTTGCCCTCCTCATGATCATTTTATTTCCCATTTGCCATGAAATATTCTCTCTGGGTACAGACCCTCTGACCTCTTCTGGATGTTAGTCTCATATTACCTTTTCTTTCTGAGAAACTATAGGCACTTCATGATTCATTCAAAACACTCCAAGAAATAAGCAGATCAAGTGGCATAAGGGATAGGGCATCTGGCCTGGAGTCAGAAAGACCAGAATTCAAATCCATCCCTGAATACTTACTAGCTGTGTGACTCTGGGTAAGTCACTTAACCCTGTTTGCTTAGGCTTAATCATCTGTAAAATGAGCCAGAGAAGGAAATGCTCAATTATTCCAGTATCTTTGCCAAGAAAACCCCAAATGAGATCTTGGAGAGTCAGACACAACTCAACAACAATAGTAGATTTTGTTTGCTCTGCTACTTGCTACCTCTTGATTTTTGTACAAATGATTTCAACCCTCTGGGCTTCAATTTCTTCATTTTTAAATGAGATGATTAAACTAGGTGGCCCTTTTAGGAGACTTTATATACACTATTTCATTTGTTCCTTATAACAATCCTAAAAGTAGATGCCCATTTCATATATGGGGGCTCTGAGGCAGAGAAAGGTTCATACAATATAGATTTAGAGATGGAAAGAGCCATCAAGGCCAACTAGTCCAACTCCCTCATTTTACAGATAATGAAATTGAAGTGAAGTGACTTGTCCAAGACACAGGTAATAGGTATAAGAGATAAGATTTAAACTGAGTAAAATGTCTAGTAACCACCAAAACAGATTGTATGGGAAGCTCAGTCCTACCTAACATCTTCATTACAAAGTATGGGTTTTCCCCTTTATAAAAACAATCTGGGTGAGGCCCAGTACATAAAGCCCCGAGCTTTATTACCATATATCAGAAGAACAAATTCAGGAGTGGATGAAAGTCAGCCAATCTGATTCTTTTCACCCTACAAATCTTAGGACGCGATGTAACTATATATGCTGCCAAAATTAGCACATGGGTGTCAATAAATCCTGACTTAAACCAGATTAGATGACAAGATTGGCAGGTCTCATAAAGATGGTTTGCATTCTGTCTAAAATTATTGAACTGACATAAGTAGTTTTTATTTAAAGAATTATTTTCCTTCGGTGTTACTTTTCAGCGTTACACCCAGTCCTTGTAGCACACAGCCTGCAATTATCACGTTTTAACATAGTGTTTATTTAACACAGACCCACATAGGACCAGAATCAGAGTGTCATGTCTGGAAAGGCCCATGGAGATCATCAGATTCTCAGTTTACTATGATCATAACTCAGGGATAGAGATGAGTATTTTCACACTCTTTGTCAAAACTCAAAATGTTCATTCATTCATTTTTGAATATTCATTCTTTCAAATAACTTTTCTATGGCTCTATTCTGTGGCATGGAAAGGATGTTGGGATATTTAGGGTGTCAACCCCTGGGGGGACATGAAATAGGATGTGGTGTGGCACTGATTGGGAGAATAACAGGTATTTCATAAACATGAGGATTTTGACAAGAGAGACGTATGCTACATGTCCTGCCCAATTCAATCCAATCGGAGTAATTGGTGAACATCTATTATATGCAAAGCATTGTGATAGGCTCTGCAGATATGAAGAGAAATGAAGAATAATCCCTTCTCTCTAGAAGCTTATATAGCATCAATCAACATTGAACAACAAAAACCAACAAAGCATTGGTCAACAGACATTTACTGAATGACTTTCTGTGGGCAAAGAACCATGTTGTATGATAGGGGAGTTCCCAGGAAGGAGCTTAGAACCTGGTTCAGTAAGTCAATGAGCATTTTTAAGCATCTACAATACATGAGGCATTGTCCTATGTGCTGGAGGGACAAATAAAGGAAAAACCCAGACCCATTTCTCAGAGAGCTCATACACCAATGGGCAACCAGATAATACAAGAGAATAGGTGATTGATATGTCCAGTGGGTGTCCCAAGTAATGAATGTTAGGGAATTTTAGAGGAAGGAGAGGACACAGCTATTACTATTTCTTTTTATTCTTTTATTTATTTATATTTGAGTACATAACTTATCAATAAATAAATTTATATATAATATTTTTTTCTATTCTTTTTATTCAATTTCCTTCAAGACTTCTAGGAGCTGTGATTTGTCAGTGGGCATAACCCTTCTGTATAGAAGGCCACAGTTCTTCACTTAAGTAGGCAGGATTTGTTTGTTTGTTTGGAGATGCTACAACTAAAAAAATTTTATTAGGCTGTGGCCAAACTTCTATAAAGGAGACTCAGTGAACTTAGACTGGTCGATGATGGTAAAAATAAAGTATTTAGGGAGTCCCAAACTTGAACATTTTGCAGCTGAATAGGAGCTGCTATTGTTTGTGCCCTAAATGTATCCAGGGTCCCTTCCATAGCAGTATCAGTGCAGAATGTCAATGGAAGCTCTGAACATAAAAGGGCAGTTAAGTGGGAAAGTGAATGAAAATAATATTTTCTAAATCTTTTAAATTTTATTATAAATCCTTACCTTCCATCTTGAATCAATATTGTGTATTATTTCTAAGGCAGAAGAGGGTAAATGCTAGGCAATGGGAATTAAGTAACTTGTCCAGAGTCCCACAGCTAGGAAGTGTCTGAGGCCAGATTTGAATCCAGATTTTAACTCTGGTCTCTGAGCCATCTGGCTGCCCCTGAAGATAGTATTTGTAAAGTGTTCTGCAGATGAATAGAGTACTGTATACAAAGAAATACAGTACACCGCTACTTTGGGGATTTTCACCTATATGGGTGGCCTCTGGAACCTAACTCCCATGATAGGTGAGGGATCACTGCATATAGATCTGGGGATTTATATTTATATATGTGTATATATATATATATATACATATATATATACACACACACACATAAAGGGTTAGAGGTGAGGAATCCCAATGAATTCTTGAGGATACTGAGTAGATCTGTGTGTAGTCTAAGGATATATATCATTAGATATTTGGTGAGTGATTCAATACTCTTTTTTAATTTTTTTTTCATTTGAATGACTACATGAAATAACAATTTTCCACACATTTTTCTGAAGTCATAAGATCCAAATTGTCTCTCTCCTCCCTTCTTTCTCTCTTCCTAAAGATAAGAAGCAATTTGATCTTAGTTATACATGTATTATCATGCAAAATACATTTCCATATTGTTCAATGTTACAAGAATGCTCAGATAAACCCAACCCCCCCAAGAAAAACCCAAATAAACTAAAGAGGAAGATAGTATTCTTTGATTTGCATTCTGACTCCAACAGTTTTTTCTCTAGATTTGGATAACATCTATGCTATCTATCAACCCAACAAAAACCCAAGGAGTTGCTCATTTTCATTTAGAGAATTTGATTATTGGTTATGGAAAAATCAAGTCAATTCAACAACCAATTGTTAAGTACTTGCTCGATATTAGGTAAGGTGCTAAACTCTGGCAATACAAAGAAAGACAAAACTAGTCTGCTCTCAGGAAATTTAAATTCTTATGAAGCAGACAACATGCAAATAACTATGTACATTCAAGATATATATATATATATACACACACACACACACATCTGGAAATCATCATTAGAGGGAAGACATATTAATGGATAGGAAATGATGTTTTAATGATATGGGAATCATATTAGAATCATCTGCCACTGTGTGTATATAATCAGATCATGGACTAATTAAAGAAAGGGTTAAATAAATATCAGATTAGGAATGGCCAAAGATAAGGAAAAAACTCAATAATTGCAAGTTTTTAACTCACTATTTTCAAAAAAGTCAGTGCTGAAATGTTGAAAAGAAGAAAAGGTGACAAAATTTCCTGTGATTATCAGCGCTTCTCGCAAAAGTTAAACCAATTTAAATCAATCACCATAATGAGGAGGTTAAAAGAAGCTCAAAACTGCCTTAACAGAAAACACTTGACCTCTTTGGGGAGTAGAGCCAGATAGAAGCCAAGAGAATTATTAGTTAAGCAAACAAACTCTTTTGTAAAATCTAGGACAGAGTAGGATTCTGTTGAGCAGCATAGCCTTTTTAAAAACAGCAAAAAAAAGTATTGAAAATGAAAACAATCTATGGAAAATCTGTCATGAAAGCCAAATGAACATAATTATTCCAAGGGCAACGCACATTTTCTAATTCAAATGCATATTCTGTTTATTAAGCTTTTTTCTATTTCATTAATCTATATTCTCAGAGTCTAAATTTTTCCGCTAAGGAATTAAAAATCTATATCCATAATATTTAGGTATGTTGTCTCTTCATGATATAATATACTATTCTTTTTGCATATGAATAGTTTGGTTGTAAAAAGCTGAAGTAAAAAAAAATAAAGAAAATTGTGAAAATTAACTTAGGAATGTGAAAATGAGATTAATTCCACCCTACTTATTCTTTAGATTTTTAGCCACCAGGAATGTATACACCCCCACTTAAAGATTAAGTGTGGAGGGAGAAAGGTCTATGTCCCATGTGTGCTAGCAAGTGGTAAGAAACAACTGACTTCCCCATGGGCAGTTCAGAGCCAAGTTTAAGCCACCATTGGTGCACTTAAACATGGAAGGAAGGAGCTCAGGCTCGAGATCTCAGACTGCTTCCCTTTGGACTGACATGTGGTGAGTGAAAAGGCTGACTCCCTTTCACTGGCTTTTCTGGAGAGGCCCCTAATTTTGGAGGAGGCCTCATGGCTGGAAGCCTTGTTAAATTTAATCCTCTGGGTCTCCCACAAATTTGCTTGGAAGGGATCTACTATGCAAACTAAAAGCTAATAATTTGCTCTCCAGACAACTCTATGTCATTGGAAGTACCTGAAGAATCTTTAAATTTAGTCCCTGTACTTCTCTCAGAGAGCCAGGAGGTGAAAGACCCACCCACCTTTGACATACCTGCTGATATACCTGAGTCTCTTTGGACCACATCTTCTGATGTAGGCTTATTTAAATCAGCTATTCCTGTGCAGATTAAAACTAAATCTAACCCACCTCCTTCCATTCCTCAGTACCTTCTCTCAAAGGAAGCAATTGAGGGTATTATCCCTGTAATAAATTTGCTAATTGACCAGGGCATCATAATTCTCTGTAAATCTGAATACAATACACCCATCCTGCCTGTTAAAAGGTCAAAATTGGGGCCTGATGGCAAGCATCTCTTTCGATTTGTACAGGATTTGAGAGCTGTGAAAAATCACGTTAGAAAGAGACACCCTGTAGTTTCCAACATAAATACTATTATTTCTTCTATTCCTAGCACAGCTACATACTTTACAGTACTGGACTTGTGCTCAACTTTCTTTTCTATACCTATACATGAGGATTCCAGGCATATCTTTGCTTTCACTTGAAAGGGTTCACAAGGACATGGGTTCATTCGCCTCAAGGGTATGTGGAAAGGCCTAACCTGTTTGCACAAATTTGGAGCCAAGACACAGATAATATAAAATTTTAAAACAATAAATTAATTAAATATGTAGATGATTTGCTCTTGGTATCATCAAATGCCACAGCATGTCAAGAAGATAGTAAACATCTTTTAGAATTTCATAAAAGAGGGTACAAGATCTCGAAGGAAAAGTTTCAGTGGTATCTCCCCAAAAATATTTGGGGTTTGTTTTAACTGCTTGTACCTATTCTATTTCTCCTAATAACATTGAAAATATTAAAAAATTGAGCGCCCCTACCACTAAGAAACAGTTAAGAGAAATTTTAGGAGCAACAGCGTTTTGCAGACAAAGGACCCCCTGCCATTGGGAAATTACTAAACCCCTTATAGCACTAACAAGAGATTCAGTCCATGAAACACTTAAATTAGAGCTAGATCACCTATCAGCTCTGTCAAATATAAAACAGGCTATCTTGTCTGTCCTTGCTGTCGGCATCCCAGATTACAATAAGCCATTTACTTTGTACGTACATGAGAGGAGAGGAGTAGCTTCAGGTGTTTGAACTCAAACTTTGGGACCTTCTCAGTGCCAACTTCTTAGTTACTTATTATTCAGTCCAGCTGGACCCATTAGTGCCAGGAGCACTGTAAAGATTAAAATTTAGGGGAGACTGAGGCAGGTAGAAATTAGTTTCTCTCTGCAAGGAGTATTATATTTTTATGAGGTTTATTAAAGATTAAGAATTAAAGAAAATACAGGATACAAAACACGTGTCTAGGCCACAGAAAAGCCTAGGCACAACCTCACCTACATTATGAAATGTCTGCTCCAAAATGGAAGTCCAAAAGACCCCTCAGTAGGCAGAAAACTCCTTTAAATAATCAGTTGTGTTCTCCCCCAGGCGAGAATTCAGTGTGATTACAAAGCACTCCAGGTAAGTGGAGCAAAGGATTCTGGGGATTGGAGTCCTGGATTCGAGTCTATTTTTATAGCATCACCATAAATTTTAATCTTCCTGGCTCCCTCTATCTCTGAGAGTGAAGGTAAAATTAGACTGGGGAATGATACTTCTCTATCACACAAAAATCTAGTCCTTTTTTCTCTTTCATAGTATGGCAACTTTCCATAGTCTTGGCTGCAAATGAGTAGGTGAAATATTACTACATTTTGTCCTACAGACTTTTGGGATAGAAATTACTTAAATTGAACCCTAATACAAGGGTTTATTATGAATTTATTCTTGTTTACTCAAATTTATATATATATATATATATATGTATATATATATATATATATGATAGTTGATTTTTTTATTCTGACTTTGAATTTTTTAATTTCTTCCTAAAGTTAAATTTTTCTTCCATTTGTTTTTTCTTTTATGTATTTTTTCTTTTTGTAATTGACTCATACATCCCATAACTCTATTGTGCATCCTGAGCTGAACTGGGTGTTGGTCACCACCCTCTTCAAGGGGGATTGTATTTTCATAAAAAACAAGATTTAAAATTTTGTTCAAGAAGAAAGTTTTCAGGGAAAGAACTCTTTAAAACCCAGAGAATGAACTGTTTGCAGAAAGATGGCTGCAAAACCTACACTGCATCAAGAAGATCCAGAATGAACTTTGGGATGCAGTTAATTGAACTGAAGGGGGTTGAACATTTATTTTGAATGTACACTCTTATGCCAAAGGGGACTGCCCCCTAATTGGTTTTTGTTAATGTGCCCAGAAAAACATTGGTTTTGCTTTCTCTCTCTTCTATTTCCCTCTTATCTCTAATTTTATAAGGTGCAATTTTGTATGCAACTTTAGTGAGAAGATTTATAGAGTTACAAGATGATTAGGTTAAATGATCAATTGGGGAGACTAGTCTCCCAATCATCATCAGGGGGATTGTGAAAATGATATTAACTCCACCCTACTTATTCTTTAGATTTTTAGCCACCAGGAATGTATACACCCCCACTTAAGAATTGTGTGGAGGGGGGAAGGTCTATGACCCACAGGTGCTAGCAAGTGACAAGAAACAACTGACTGCTCCCTGGGCAGTCCAGGGCCAAGTTTAAGTCCCCATTGGTGCATGTAAAGGTGGAAGGAAGGCACAGGAAGTGATGCAAAGAATTGCCTTTAAATTTGGTGTCCAATTCCTGTGCAGGGTCCTTGGCCTTGAAACTTGACTGTGGAGGAGCTCAGACTTGAGATTTCAGACTGCTATTGGATTGAAATGTGGTGAGTGAAAAGGCTGACTCCATTTCCTTGGCTTTTCTGGAGGCACTAGCCTCTGTAGAGGCCCATTTTCTTGGGACTCCCTTTCCCTTGACTTTCTGGAGACACTAGCCTCTGGCCTCGTGGCTGAAAATCTTGTTAAATTTAATCCTCTGTGCTGCACTCTCCTCCCCCCCCCACCCCCCATGGGGCCTCTGAATTCCTGCTTGGTTCAGACTAGGCTGGAGGAGCTATCTCTCTCTCTCTTTTCTTTCTCTCATTTCCTTAATTTCTTCTCTCTATTTGTAAATAAACCACCATAAGAGCCATTCTGACTTGAGTAATTCATTGGGATTTAGTGAATGAAATCCCATACGACCAAACTCTCAAATATTCACTCCAACCATAACTTTTATCCCTTACAGGAAGAAACACAATCACTCAAATAAAATGTTAAGGGCTCTCCTCATCCTCTTCCCCTTTGTTCTCTCCCTCCTTCTCTGGGAGAACTGCAGAGAATGAGAAAGCAAGGACGAGTTTCAGTATATCCTAATAGGTGGGGTAAGCTCTTCCTTACAGTTCCTTAGTGAATTATATTTATAGAAGGTTGATTCTTCCCACCCTGTGTTAGTAAAATCGGCTAGGGAATCATATATTTTGACTTGGTAAACCACTATCAAAGATTTTTCTACTTTGAAAATTGGAAAATACCAAGATCTGCCTTTATTGCTTATAGAACTTAGTATGAAACTTAACAATTGTCACCTTTTCCACAGTTGATGCTTGATTTGCTGTCTCAAACAATTCTATCTTTGTGAATAATGTCTAAAGTTTATCTGTGTGATGCCTTACATCTAATTTGCCATCATTTGGTAGTCACCATTTACATTTCAGTGAAATAAGGAAGGGCTTCTAGTGTCCACTAAGAAGAAGTCAACATACATTTATCTGCAATATGGTGACTATATAGATAATGATCCCACTACACACCTAATGTATATAATACACTGTATGCTTGGCTTCTTCTTCTTTATAATTTCTAGCATCTGATCTATAATAAAGGAGCTGGAATGATTTTTAATTTCACATTCAAAGAATCACATTTAATATTTTATTTCATTAGTTCTATATTTCAAACACAGATCTGGTGAAATAAATTTAGGCAAAAAATTCTATTTATGTTAATTAATACTAAATAGATGTTTCCTCAACTTTAATGGGGTTGGACTAGCTGATCTCCAAAGACACTTCTACCATTGGCACAGTGGTACAGATTCTTTTTAGGTGAATCTTTTGGTGTAGGAGCAGAATGGACCCCAAATCGTGGAACCATAAAACTTAGAGCTGGGCCTTTGAAATACTTGACTCAAACATTTTTATAGATGGTAAAACCAAGGCTCAGTAAAGTGAAGAGACTCACCAAAAATCACAGAGTAATTTAGAGTTAGGGGTGAGTTAAAAATCTTATTTTCTTTTTTTTTTTACTCTTAATTGGACTAAACTTTGGTTCTCTCCCCCACCTCCCAGGTCCAGTCCTGCTCTTTCAGCCAAGTAGCTACCATGTTCCAATATTGGTTTATTGGTCTAGAACTGGAAGGGACCTCTGAAGCCATCAAGTTCAATCTCCTAATTTTATGTACAAGGAAATGGAGGTCCAGGGAACTTAAAGTACTTTCTCAAGGTCTTATTATTATACAAATAATAAGGTCTTACTAAAGTCACTTGGCTCAAGATCTTACTACTAACCAGGTAGTAAGCTTTAGGGGTGGTATTTCAAAGCATAGTCTTCTGACTCCAAGATCAGTCTTCTTTCCATCACCATATTTGGTTCCTTCTTCTGCTAGAACCAAAATTTATTTGCCATGACTCATTGTTTCAGGGCTAGCTAACTGGGAATCAGGTTATTCTATGAGAAAGAATTCACCCTACCCTATAAATAACTAATAATGGCAATGTATTACAGGAAGACTTCGTTTTTATGCAAACTCAACTCCTGTGAATATAGGTATATGATTGGTGATCAAAAAAATAAAGGCAGAAAAATACTTAGATAAAAAATTTTAATTACATGCTAAAACCTGCCATTTTCCCAAGTGGTGTAAAGTCTTGTAGCAGTTTGCCCAATTACTCTCATTCTTGCTCCTAGAAGTGTTAGTGTGAGTATTACATTATCTTGCAACAAACATTAGCTTCAGCATCAGTCTTTGGCTGGAGATCTAGCTTATAACAAGTTGTATCTGTGGCAGAGCAGTGCTTCTTTTTGCGTTGTTAACTGTTATTTAGTTATTAATAATGGCCCTGAGGTATAAAAGTAGTGATGCTGGGGGTAGTTAGGTGGCTCATTGGACAGAGAGTCAAGCCTGGAGATAGGAGGTCCTAGGTTCAAATCTGGCCTCAGACACTTCCTAGCTGTGTGACCCTGGGCAAGTCACTTAACCCCCATTCCCTAGCCCTTTTCACTCTTCTACCTTGGAACCAATACACAGTATTGATGCCAAGACAGAAGGTAAGAATTTTTTTAAAAAGTAATGGTGCTGGTAGCTTTGATAATTCTAAGAAAAGTCATAAAGTGCCTCGGTATGTTTGTATAAGAAATACTTATTGAATAGTAGGGTTCACTATTATGAACTATTTTCAGCTTGCAAAAACAGTCTTGGAACATGCTGGGCACATAAAATGAAGTGCTACTGTATGTACACTCCTGGGAATATCTTTATTAAAACAGCCTGACTCTATAATGGTAAGAATGTGAGATAATAACAGCAAGTCAAAGGGGGGAGGGGAGGAAATAATTTTTCTGTGCTGTGGCAAATTAACTTCTGCCTATTTTGTCCAGATGTGAGGCAAGTATAGTGGAGAGCAGTTTATGACTTGAGTCATAATTACTCTGGTGAAATCATATTGGTTTGGAGGCTTATGCTATCATCCCCAAAGGTCATTAATTCAATTAAACACAGCTTTCATAGAATTATGGAACTCAGACTTCATCTAGTTCATCCCATGCCTATGAATCTTCTTTAGAACATTCTCAACAGATGGGTGGCTGTCCAATCTCTGCTTGAAGGGATCCCCTTAACCTCCCAAGGCTGACCATTTTCTGTTATTGTTGGTCAGTCATCTTCAGGGATGTCCAGCTCTTTCTGGCCTCATTTGGGGTTTTCTTGACAAAGATACTGGAGTCACTTGCCATTTCTTTCTCCAGCTCATTTTAAAGATGAGGAAACTGAAGTAGAGAGGTTTAATATTTACCCAGAATCCCATAGCTAGCGCCTGAGGTCAGATTTGAAATCAGGAAGATGAATGTTTCCCACTTTCAGGTCTGGCACTTGGAGTCACCAAGCTGTCCTGCTTTTTCTAAACTTTGAAATTTTCAGAAATTTGTCCTGTTCTCCTAATCAAGCCTAAAGCTCTCTCTCCAAACTTGTACCCATTGCTCCTAATCCTTCCCTCTGGGGCCAGTTAGAGCGAGCTCAATTTCTCTTCCACATGAGTCTTTGGATACTTGAAATGAGCTACCATATTATGCCTAACTTTTTTATTCCCTAGGTTAACTATAGTTTGCTTAACCATTTTGTAGAAGTCATGATCTGGAAGTTTTTAATTATCTTATTTATGTCTTTCTTAAAACATGGTGTTCAGAATGGAACACTGTACTCCAAATGAGATTGGACCAAGGTATATTATAACAGAACTGTGACCTATCTCATTCTAGACCCTGTGCCTCTCCATCTAGCTTAGGTTAGCATTAGATTTGTTGTTGTTGTTGTTTTTTACTCTGAAGCAACATCATTTCCTCAAATTGACCTTGCAGCCCATGAAAACTTTCCTAACTTTTTCATAGGAAGTTTTGTCCAGTCAGGCCTCCCTCACCTTATATTTGTGAAGCCAATTTTTTTTAACCAAATTGGTCCTTATTAAATAAACATATTCTTATTTGGTTCATCTCATGATTCTAGCTTATTGAAAAGAAATGGGGGGGGGGAAGGTGAGTCAACTGGGCTAAGACATTTTAAGAATGATCAACTAATCAGGATATTATGCATATACTCAAAATGGCAGTCTGGTTCTTACCCATGTCTTTAAACTTGTCTCCTATTGTAGCAAATAAGTAAGGGATAGAGTAAATTTCATGGATTAGCTATAAGAGGAAAAGAGGAGAATTTGGATACAAGCCCTGGGAGGAAAGATTCTGGGGTTTGACTGTTTTAACTGTCATTCCTGTTTTGACTGAGCTGGAAGGAGGATCTTTGCTCTGGCACTTTTCCCTTGACAGTCCTAATCTTGTGGAAAGATTAGTAATTCCTTGGTTTGAGAGTTTGCCTTGGAGTGGACTGCTTTTTACCTGAAGTACAGAGACCATCTGCCTGAGATCCATCTATCAGAAATCTACTTGGTGAAGGTAATCCTAAGGGTTTGTCACTTGGGACTCTGGGTTACCTGGTAAAGCCAACCCCAAGCTTTCGGTAAGGGCTCAAATATATCTGTGAGTCCTTCCTCTTTATCCTTTTTGATAATCCATATTAAGTAAGTTAGTTTATAGTCAGATAGCTGGGTTTTTCTGGGTCTTAGGTAGAGATAAGGAGTTTAGAGTAGCTTGAGTGAATTCTCAAGTAGAAGAAGTAATTCACCTCAAGGTGAAAGAGGGTGGGTGGAGATTAGATCTATAGTTTTAGGAACATACCTATCATTTTCCCTTTACTCCTATTATAAAAAATAAAATTTGTTTCTAGAGTCAAGGGGTTTTGTGCTTTACTGGCCCTGAAGAAATCCCTAGGTGGGTAATTATCATCTCCTATCCATCTAGGAAGGATTTTTATTTCACTAATTCCCTTACTTGAACTGTCTCTGGAAGTCAGATTGATCTATGTTTAATAAACAGTCTCTATTCATATCTGCCTCCATATTCCATTGTTCAAGATGTTCACCTTGACTGGAAGGCCCTCCTCCCTCCTTGTCCTTTATCTAAGTTCTCTTCTTCCTTCAAGGACAGGTCAGATTTTATCTCTTTCATGGAGCCTTCCCTGATTGGCCTTGTTCTCTGTGATTACTTTCTCCTTTCTATCCCCATAGCATTTGATGTCTGAACCAATTACTTGGCTTTTAGCCTATCTTACCTTGCATTGTTTGGTATTTCTCCTTCTACCTATGGTTCCTGTCAGTTAAAATATAGTAAATCCCTTGAGGGCAGGGGACATTTCTTTTACCTCTATATCCCTAACATTTATAGTAGTGGTCAATCAGAATGAGACACAATAATATAAATCACACATTTAGCAAACAATACATTAAATTGTTCATGGTTCATTCTTCAGTTTAAACACTATTAAGAGATTTTTTTACAAAAATAATTATTTATGCATGCATGCCAAAAAGATGTTAAGGTGGTGACTTCTGAGCTAAATTTTGAAGTAAAGAATCCATCCATTCATCTAGTCATTTAACAAACACTTATTAAAGATAAAGAACATCTCTTAAAGCTAGGAAGACCTGGTTTCAGATTTGACCTTTAACCCATGCTGGATATGTGATCCTGGACAAGGATCAAGGCAAACCTCTTAGTGCTCTAGGCCACCTTAAAAGGGAAAAGAATATACCAATTACCCAGGAACTCCTTATATCAATGAAATAGAAGTCTAGTCTTTATCCCTATGAATAATGCATGGGGTATAGATGAGACACTATTCTTGCTTTTTTTAAAAGCCCTTTCCTTTTGTCTAAAATCAATACTTAGCATCACTTCTAAAACAGAAATGTGGTGAGGGTAGTCAATTAGAGTTAAATGACTTGCTCAGGGCCACATAGTTAAGAAGACCTGTAAATGCTAGGCAACTGGGGTTAAGTGACTTGCTCAGGGTCACACAGCTAGGAAGCATCTGAGGTCAGATTTGAACCCATTACCTTCCAGCTCCAGGTCTGACTCTATCTACTGAGCCACCTCGCTGACCCACTATCCCTGTTTTTAAAAAGCATATAGCCTAATGAAATATTAATTGAGAAATCAATTAAATGGAATATACATTGAGGGGGAGAAGGAAATTCTTTAGAGAATGTTGGGAGGATTTAATGACAGACCAAAGCTTAAGGAACATTTCATAAAATAATAACAGAAGAATGCCAAGAAGTCAGATACCTAGAAAAGGCAATCGGCACTGAAAGTGTTGCCCAACTGTGCACACAAGCATCTGTCTATGGAAAGGAGAACAGGTCACTGAAGGAGACAGGGAGAAGTGAAACCAGCATACCTCAGAGAAAAGGGGTGGGATTTAATGAATATCATTGGTTTTGGCTGAGGTATCCTGGCCTTGGATTATACATGCATAGCAAGCCCATTCCCTAGAACCAAGTTATGTTGGCTTGACCTTTATCGAATTGAGATGCATAGATAACTCCAGGTATCTTTGACTTTACTCAACCAACCCAGCTGCTGCAAGGTAGAGGAGTGTCTGGGAGTAGCCACTCACTGCTGTAGATAATACATGGACAATTCATGGACACTTGGGAAGATTATAGTTTCTAGGGATTGACCTGATTACTTCTTGAATGGGACCCAGGAACAAAGTTGTTCCTGGCAAGTTATCTATGCGCTTTCATGGAAAAGTGATAAGCTTAAATTCAGTTCAATTCATAAAGCACTTATGGAGGACCTAGGAAGTGCCACTCACTGTGAAAGGCTCTGAGAACATAAGTCACTGTTCTTCAAGTGTTTACATTCTACTGGGGAAAAATAACCAGCCCAAAGATAAGGATAGCATACACAAAATGTAGAGAGTAGAGACCACATTCCATTGTTATAGGGAACTCTCAGCTAAAGAAACTCCCTCTGCCTATGCAGGTTGCCACCTTCTCTATAATTTACATACAGCCTTAGAGTACTGAAAAGTTAAATAACTTGCTCAGGGTCACGCAGTATGTGTCAGAAGGGTAATTTGAACCCAAGCTTTCCTTACTCTCTCTCTATACACTGCACCATATTGCCCATCATAGATAAAATATGAAATGAATAGAAAATAATTTCAGGGGTTGGTTGGGGGGAGGCAGTAGAATACTTACAGCTGGGAAATGAGGAAAGACCTTTGGGAGGACAGACTTGAGCTCTGATTTGAAGGAAACTTGGCATTCTATGGGGTAGACCCAAGGGAGCAGAGCATTCCAGTCATCATGAGCAATACAAGGGCAAGAAAAGCAAAGAGGCCAGTTTGACTGGAACACAGAGTATGTAGGAGAAGATCAGTGAGAGATCATTCTGGAAAGGTGGGTTGGAACCAAACGATGAAGAACTTCAAATGCTAGTCATGGGAGCCATTGTTTTCCCTAGAGGCAATAAAGAATGGGCAGTAGTTGACTCTATTCATATGAAGGAATCTCATAGGCACCTGGAAAGGAGCTTTCTTACAGACCCTGCTAAAGGGGATTGCTCTGGATTAGGTCTTTGGACATGGGCAGAAGATATCTGTGATCTTAAGTCCAAATGCTGCCTTTCAAATTATGAATGAGGATCATTCCAAAGGCCCTGGTTGGGGATGGGAGTGGGGCAAGGAAAGTGATGTTCATGCTTTAAAACTAGTGTCTGTACTTAAGTAGACATAACTAGAATCTTGCTCTGACTAAAGGGAAAAATATGGAAGGCAAATTATATTAGTTCTATTTTGCAGGATTAGGGAGATTGGTATAGATTTAGACAGGGAGTCTAGGGAAAGGTCCAGATACTCTCCTCCACCTCTTCTTCCTCCTTGTCCCCCTCTTCTTCCTCCTTCTCTCCCTCTTCTTCCTCTTCTTCCTCCCTCTATTCTTCCTCCCCCTCTTCTTTCTCCCCCTCCTCTTCCTTTTCCTTATCTTTTTCCTCCTCCTCCTCTTCCTGTTTAGTCTCATCTGACTCTTTGTGGCCACTTATATAGTTTTCTTGGCAAAGATACTGGAGTTTGATATTTTCTTCTCCAATGGATTAAGGAAAACAGAGTTAAGTGACTTGCCCAGGGACACACAGCTAGTAAATATTTGAAGGGAGATTTGAACTCAGGTCTTCCAGAATCCAAACACATTGATCCACCTAGCTGCCTCCAAGACAAACAGAGGTTAAGTGCCTTGCCCAGGGTGAGACAGCTAGTAAGTGTTTCAGACCATATTTGAAATTAGGTCTTCCTTACTTCAGACCCAGACACAGTTCTATCCACTGGGTACCCATCTTGCTGCTCAGTATAAGATACTAAATTTCAGTGGAAATCAGTGTCACTTGACTGAGTAAGAGGCAGGGGGATGGGTGTTGGTAAAAACAGAAGAGGAAGAGAGGAGAGAGATCCAGGGTTCTTCTCGCTTCTCGCTTCAAGAGAGAAGATATGTGATGCCAACCTTTCTTCAGGTCACTGAAGAGAGAGAAAGATCTATAAAGAAACTTATATGAGAGGAACTGGAAGTCTCTTTGACTCCCATTCCACAGCTTACTACACCAAAGATTTCATGGAATTTCTTTTGGGCAAGATCTGGAACTCTCTCTTGCTTGAGCTGAGTTGTCTCACTCCCAATGGGAGAGCTACATGGATCTGTTTTATCTGGCATTATTTTCATATATATACATTTTTCTCTCTCATTTCTGTTTTGTTATAGATTTAGATTGATGTATCTCTTTGTTAAGAATAAAATAAAATACATGTTTATTTGTTAATGGTGATGATTAGCAGGATTGAGCTCACACTTGGGGGAATTTTCTGATGTGTGACATGGACATTTGGAAGGAGAGTAGCTTAGCTTTCATAAGCTCAGACATATTTCCTTTCTTAGCCCAAGTGAGAGAGCCCCAACATGGTCATGTTTCAGATAGGAGGAGCAGGCCCTTAAGATTGAAAAGGACTTCATAGGGAACTGGGATTGCACATGAGGAACCTCTATCCTATGGGAAAAACAGATGATTTTTTTCCCAGTCCATCTCAGAGCTCAGGTACTATAACACACCGAGAGAGACTTCTTTGATAGTGCTTAGAATTAGGGGGATCTGGGTTTGAATCCTGCTTCAGAAACTTACAAGTTGAAAATTACCTAACCTTTCTTTTCCACAGGATCCTTATCTATAAAACATCTATGGTGATAATAATAATAATACCTACCTTTCAGGATTTTTGTGAAGAATAATTGAAATATATGTAAATATTAATGTAAAAGTTAATTATTATTATTATTATATTGTCTATGGGATGATCTACCCATTTTAGACTTTTCGAAGAGAAAGAGGGTCATATCCTGGGATTCACTGCAACCAAATCAGATAAATATATAGATAATTCATTTATTAAGTGCTTACTATGTAGCAAGCACTGTGAACACACATAGAAATAAAACCCTCAATGAGTTTATAATCTAGTAGAGTAAAAGGAAATTTTAAAAGGGAACTAAAATCTGGGGGCAGGTGAGAAAAGTGATATGCTGTGGCAAGGTAGAGAGGTAGAATTGAGATGTCATTGACTGGTCCTGGTTTGAAGAGAGCATGGTAGATGGCCTGGGTGCTTCCTCAGGGAAGGTTCAGAAAAGACCTTATCAATTGGAGGATGATTCTATAGGGATAGAAGCAAGAATATCAGAGAGTCAGCTCAAACCAAGCCTTGGGAGCCAATTGCTAAATTTTCAGTGTGAATATATACATACCTCAGAAATCAGCAATGCTAAAAATCAGAGCCTCGTTTATTATTTTGCTGATTGTCTACCAATGATGTCAAATTCAAAATGAAACAGATCCCTGCAAGTTACAATTTACTTAGAAAAAAATATGCTGTCCTGTATTTTTATTTGTTTTGCTAAACATTTCTCAATTACATTTTAATCTAGTTTGGGAAGACTTGAGAGTTTTTTAGGCAGCATTCAGGAGGGATAAGGATTTAACTCTGGTCTGGTCTTAAGAAGGAGATGATGAAAATGTTAATAATGTAGACTAGAGTTAAAAGTGTGTCCTTTTTTAAAAATTAAACTTTTACTAGCCTATCACTGAATAGAATTATTGCCAACACGAGAAGAAGTCCACTAAGGCAGAGATAGAGAGGTAGTTTGATGTGTTGAAGGCTAATATTGGTTTGAGGAAAGTTGTTATAAGAATAAAAGTAGAGGATCCTAGACTATGGACCTCCTCCTGCCCTAAACATGAGAACTAGAGGGTTCTTCAATAGTATTTACACTAATTAGCTTAGCAATGTTATAAGAGAAAAGTGGGCTGCTCATATGTATATGGATCCTTGACCTCTCTGACACTCTATGATCCCAAACCTAGGAGACCATGTTGACTGGATCCATGTTATTTCTCCAGTAGTTATGGAGGGTGGATTTATATCAGTGACAGGGGAAAGGATAAGAGGTGGAATAATATGCATGGAGATCTTAGCATGGCCCAATGGACTGCTCACTAATGTCTCATTTGTTGTATTCATTAAGCCTCACATTATATTTTATGGTATGAAAAAAAGGATTATTAGGGAGGGTTAACATCAAGTTGAGCCTTGAGTAACATTTCACAACAGTTTAATAAAAGATTGTGCTATATCCAAACAGGGAGAGGAGTTCAGCCCTGGATGGTTTCCCAACAATGCACACCAAGACCCAATTATGGACAGAGGAAAAAGATGTTCAGAAGAATGGGTGAAGTGATGTCTCCATACATCAGGGTAGAATTTGAAAAGAATGGCCTGAAACCAAGATACAGCAGACGGGGCTTGTGCAGCAGGTCCAGCCGCTTTGGGCTGGAATTCTTCAGGGCCAATCAAGTACTTAGATATTGCCAGGTTTCATCAGTATCATAATGCTTTATGACTCTGGCAGCTATGACAGAAGGAAGGGTCTGGGAGCAAAGAACATTGCCCTTATCTTTGGAACGAGAAGTGTAGACTGATGTATAAATAATGAATTTAGATTGCTAGAATTGTTAACTGTGAATATATATCCAGAGTACCCAGCGCTCTATCCATGGTACTACCTAGGTATTGCACGTGCAGGGTGCTTTTCAGATCTTAAAAAAAATTATATAAATGCTAGTTGTCATTATTATTAATTAAAAATGGTGAATCATATCCTGCAATTTTTTGTCTTGTTAAAGGAATAATCCTTAGTGAAAATGTCAGAAAGGAGGATCAGCTGTTGCCTTAAAAAAAGATCAGATGAAAAGGTCCCTGCATAAATGATTAATGCTGTCAACTTAAATTTGTGTCTCAACCCCTTTGGGATCTATCTACATTCTTATGTTTATAAAATGTTTTAGTATTTCAAAGGATATCCATATCCATTTTCCATATCATATCCATAATTGTCCACAATTATGGAAATTATATTATCATAGCCATATAGATCCATGATTATCAATAATTCCAAATTTATATCCATAATTTTCATAACAGCTTTGTAGGGTGTCTCTACTTTGATGGATGGGAAAATAAAGAGCAAAGAAAAATGATTCTGTAATGTGAAATGGAATAACGGAGAGAGTCCTGAGTCTTGGTTTAAATCCTGTCTTAGATACTCACTAATTCTGTGACCTTGAACAAGTCACTTATACTATCTGTGCCTTCATTTCCCCATCTTCAAAATGAGGGGGCTAGACTTGATGGTTTCTAAGATCCCTTACAACTCTAAATTTCTGATCATCTGAGACTGTTTCTACCCCTGGTTTATATAATTAGTACCAGAGGTAGGGCTAGAAATGAGGTCTTTGCCTTCCTCTCCATTCCTCTTTCTACATTCTGCTGCTTTTCTTAGGTCCTATATGATGATTTTTCTGGGTAATGGGTTGAAAAAAGGAAATTAATGAGTCATTTAACTTTTGGGGGGTTCAGTTTCCTCACTGAGAATCACCATAGAAACCAATAAAATCTGCAGCACTCTAGAAATATCCCCTGGTGTTATTCTCCTTTTACATAAGGTCATTTCCAGTCTCAAATTTTATGGGTTTGTTCAATTAACAGAGCTTTCATAGGATCATCTCTGAGACCTACAGTTAATTACCAGCTTGTCAGAATCTAAGAATTATGAAGGTTCCCATGAGAGGTAATAATCACAAGAAGAAACTACAGGTATCAGTTCCTTCCACATTGCAGGGGTAGGAGGTGCAGCACCTCCACAATCTGGAAAATCCTTGTAAATTTTTTGGCCTTCTTTTTGTACCAGAGAAGTCTGAATTTTTTCTTTTAGGGGGTGTTTACGGTAAAAGAAATTGTGTATATTTGTGGTACTAAAGGGTAAAGTATGTTGATATTTAACAATAATATATATGTGTATTTATGCATTTCTGAGTTTCTAAATGTTTTCTGTGTTGCCTTTTGACCTTCACATATCATCTGCAGCTCCTGCAAAAAAACTCCCCCCCCCCCATTTTCATTTAATTTCCTTTGGCAATATATCCAAACCACAATGGGGGAAAGCCACAGTGTGGAATAGATATTTGCAGTTGTTGTTTTTTTAATTATTTTCCCCCACAATGACATGGAAAAACAATTTTTAACATTCTCTCTCTTTTTTAAAAATTTTCAGTTCCAAACTTTCTTCCTTTCTCCCTTCTCCTTTCCCGAGATGGGGAAGAAACAATTTCTTAAGCAAGTCACAAAATATAACTGTGGACCATAAGAAATGTTCCATTAGCAAAAGAATTTTTAGAAGGTAGATTTTGCCTTACTGGTCACTGAACTGAGATACTTTGTCCTCTAGGACAGTTGACGGAAAGAATACTGGATTGGGGGGCAGCTAGGAGGCTCTGTGGCTAGAGTGCCAAATCTAGAGGTAGAAGGTCCTAGGTTCAAATGTGGATTCAGACACTTCCAAGCTATGAGCTCCTGGGCAAGTCAATTAACCCTATTTGCCTACTGCTTAGCACTCTCTTCTGCCTTGGAATTGATACTTAGTGTTCACTCTAAAACAAAAGGTAATGGGTTTTAATTAAACAAACAAACAAACCAGAATACTGGATTGGGTGTTTTGGTTTGAATCCTGACAGTGTGACAATGGATAAGTCACTTGACTTGTCTGGGTTTCTCACTTATAAAGTGATGATGATTATTGTTTAATTGGATTGTTGTTTATGAGTTAATACTGATGATTGTAATAGTGGGTATATCAGATGGAAAGTGACTATAGAGTTAGATAATCCTCATGACTCCTTCCATAAGACTTGATTTGACTTTCTCTTCTGCCTGTCTCCACAGTTCGGCTTACACACTGAGGCAGGGCATCCTGAAATGGCAAGTAATCAAATCATGGCTAAATGAGTTGTACCATGTGCCTGCCACTTATCTTACTTATCTTAAGTCAGATATTGGAGAAAGTTCTGGCTTCTTATCTTTAGCTAACAAATCATCCTTGACAAATTTGGTGTCAATGAGATTGTTTACTTGGTTCTTTGGAAAAGATAGCCAGCAATGCTGATGCCAAAGTGAAGATTAAGATTATGGAAAAGCCTATCTTGAAAAAACAGGTCTATGCATAACCCTGAAATGCAAATTGTTTTTTTTTTAATTAAGAAAAGATTAGGGCATGGCAGCCTCTAGCCTCTACAGTAGGTGCTTAATAAATGCTAGTAGGATTTTCATGAGAGCCCAAGAGCATCCCTGAAGAGATAGGATACATAGAATTCTCAGCAAAGAAGGTACTTCTGGAGAAGGTACCATAGCTGTGTGACCCTGGGCAAGTCACTTAACTCTATTTGCCTCAGTTTTCTTTTATGTAAAATAATCTGGAGAAGGAAATGATGAATCATTCCAGTTTCTTTGCCAAGAAAACCTTAAAGAGTTGTACAAGACTAAAACAACCAAATAGCAACAAGTTGTCATTGAATTACTCTGTTTATCATTAGAAGTAAATTAGTGTTCAGTTTCTAATCTAGACCTTTTGGACAGTATGTTTCATTAAACACCAAGGCACGAACATGTTCAATGTTCATATTTAAATCTCCATTAAAATATTAAATTTGAAGTATTGATTTAAGTGTGCAAAATTATTCTGTATTTATCAGTTCGTGGCTTTCAGTTTTAGTAGGAGGTAGGATTGAGAGAAAAGTAAGGAGAAAATATCAACAAATAGAATACAAAAATTTTTGACTGAGGTCTCTCCACATCTATTGAAACCATTTTAGAGACTTTCCCTTTCTCAATATTTTACAAAACACAATATTACACAATACAATACAGAATAAAATACAAGATATATACACAAATATTTTAGAATATTTTTAGCACAATATTACTGACTTTGAACATTTGAGTTCATCATGGAAACAAACTGTCAGTCTCTGACCATTGAGACACATTCTCAAAAGGAAATTTTGAAGTAGGGAATCCTGCTGTTGTATGCTTTAAAATGACTGATGATTGGGACAGCTATCTAGCACAGTGGATAGAGAACCAGGTTTAGAGGCTCTGGGATCAAATCTGACCTCAGACATTTCCTTGCTGTGTGACCCTGGATAAGTCACTTAACCCCAATTGCTTCTTGCTTTTCTCTCTTATTATTGATACTTAGTATCAGTTCTAAGATAGAATATAAAGGTTTAACAATAAAATAAAATTACTGATAATTAAAATACAACTTACTAAATCTGGAATGATCATCTCCTTTAATAATTTTACATTTTACAGATGAGAAGACTGAGTCGTAGAGATGTAGATGACTTTCCAAGTTTGCACAAGTTAGTATCAAAGCTGGAAAAGAACCTAGTTCCATGAATACAGAATTGTATTCTCATGAGTAAAATTTCCATTATGAAAAAGTTGTGTGTTGATACATTATTTGTCCAGATATTGGATTTCTATTGATTTCAGCCATCTAGAACACAGTCCTAAATGGAAAAGACTCTGGGGGGGGAGGGCCACAAATCTTTGGGCTTTTGAAGTAGCAGTCTCTGAAGCTGGCTCCTTTTATCCTTAGAAAACCATGGAATCATTGGTGGAGCACTGGAAAGGGCATGACAGTTGATCTAGACCAACTCTCAGGCTCTTCTTAAGACACTAATTTAATTAATTTAGTACTTTTGTTATTCAGTTCAAACAGGCTTGGCTATCTGGTTTTCTAGCCCATGGCAGATTAGAAGCAACCAACTGGGCTGGGGAGAAGGTGCCCAGCCGGAGCATGGGATAGTAGAGACAACTGACAATGAGGTAGGAGTTTGAAAAAATAAATACATAAAATGGCACCATTAAGGCTCCAATGATGACTTTGAATCCTTCTGGGGAAATTCAGGAACATTTATGGTATATTTTAGAAAGATTAATATCAATGGTAACTTAAACAACAAAGCAAATGAATTGAAAGGGGAATGCTATAGCTGTCTAGGCAGCTAGGTGACATATTGGATAGAATGCTGGGTATGAAGGCAGGAAGACATCTTCCTGAGTTCAAATATGATTCTAGACATTTACTAGATGGGTGACCCTGGACAAGTCACTTAACCCTTTTGACCCCAGTTTCTTCATCTGTAAAATGAGTTGAAGAAGAAAATGGCAAACCTCTCCAGCATCTTTGCCAAGAAAACCCCAGATGAGATCAAAAAGAGTTGAACGTGATTGAGAAATGACTGAACAAATGATTACCTGGGGAGTTCATTTTGGCAGATTCCACAGGAAAAGAAGGGAGTGTGTGGGTAGAGTGGATAGAGAACCAGGTATTCACCACTGATACTCCCTGGGTGACCCTTGGTCAATCCTTTAATCTCTCTTGACTTCAGTTTCTTTATTGTTCAAATGAGAGAGTTGGACTGGAGAGGTCCTTTCTTGATCTGTGATCCTAAGCTTATGATGGCAGGGGATATGTCTGATATCCTTGTGCCCCTGTTGTCTCATGTAGAAATTATTGTTCCATTGCTTTTCAGTCATGTCTCACTCTTTATGACCCCATTTAGGTTTTCTTTCATTTTGGGTTTCTTGGCAAAGACACTAGAGAGGTTCACCATTTCCTTCTCCAGCTCATTTTATAGAAAACTGAAGCCAACAGGGTTAAGTGACTTGACCAAGGTCACCTAGCTAAAACAGGTCTAGAGTCAGATTTGAACTTCAGAAGATGAGACAGCCTGACTCAAGGGCCAGCACTCCCTCTATCCACTGTGTCTCTTGCTGCTCCAGCCTATATAGAATAGATAGTTTCATTTGCCTTTATGGAAGCTATCTTGCCTTTTTTAAAATTTGGTTGACACATACGATCCAGGGAATTCACCTACATCCTATATCTTAAGATCAGTGTTTCTTAAAGGTATTGCCTCTTCTTATAGGAACTTGTGGAGATGTGTTCCCTTCCTGTGTCCCTGGCAGGCAGCTCAGGCTGGAGCTTCAGCAGCAGGCTGCTAGCAATTTTTATAGTCATCAGATACAAATCAGCTTCCTGGGGGATGGAAGCCTACAGATAGGAGAAAGGCAGAGCTGACTAGCCCAGAGGACAAAGTAACCCTTGGTTTGGCCTGCAGGTTGCTCTGTACTCTGCCTTTTTGGCTGTCAGCCCTAAAACTGCCCCCAGGGAGCCTGGCACCCAGGAAAGCAAAATGTCATATGGAAATGTCCCTAAGAAGAGACTATGCGAGCTCATGTTTGAAAAAGGGAACATGTCTCAGTGAAAGCAATAGAAACCTCTCACATTCAGGAGGTTTGAGCAACCAGCAATTTCACGTGTTTGGGGACTATTCCTACCTTCAGATCACAATCTTTCCGCATCTCAGTAGTTGGTCTTCAGAGAGGTGGGGACCTCAAGAAGATGCATCACTTGCTGGTTAACCTTCTCATGGACTTCTTTACACTTCATTAGTTTGACCCTCAGATAAAGAAACACACAGTGTCTTTCCAGGCCTGTAGAATTATAGAGTTAGACTTAGATGGGACCTTAAAGTCCATTTTGGAGAAGGAAATGTCAACCCACTCTAGTATCTTTACCAAGAAAAACTCAAAAGGGGTCATGAAAAGTTGGACACAACTGAAAAAAAATGACTAAATAAAAAAATAAAAACTAATATGGCCCATCTAGTCCACTTTCCTTATTTTACAGAGATAAGGAAACTTAGGAAGGAAGAGGTTAAGTGACTTGCTTGGAAGTCTGCAGGTAATAAATGATTGGTGGGATTTGAATCCAGGTCTTCTGACTCAGAATCCAGTATTCTTTCCATGATGGCATGTCACTTTAATAATCTATCTTGTATGTCTATCTCAGATCTAAAAGTCTATGTTCTAAGATTCCTTTTAAATCTTATATTCTATTTTCTGTGGTCCCTTCCATATAGAAATTTCTGTGCATTTCATGAAAATCTCAAGGAAGAGATTTAGGGTGCTATATTCTTATACACACTTCTGCTTGAACATATAAGCTTGGGAGCAAACATTGGTGGTTAAGGCCAAATGTGATTTCATTATTAATATTTAAGAGGGAAAGACAATAGTTTTTGTAAATGCTACATTTGAACAACTCCAAAGTGAGAAATGACACACCTATCCTTGAGCCTTTTCCTCTGCCCCCAGGCCAAGCCCAATTCCTCTTACATTGGTATTTCTGGCTCCACTTATCAGAGACAGAGCCATCTCAACCATCCCACAGCACAGCATGTTTCAATCTCATAGTCAATGAAAAAAATCTTTTTAAGGCACCCACCTCAAACAGAGTCAATTAAAAAGCACTCTGTGCCAGGTACTGGGCTAAATCTAGAGATACAAAGACTACAAAGAAGGGATACAAAAAAAAAATACAAATCTTGTCCTCAAGAAGTATCCATTCTCATGTTAGAGAAAATATGTAAATTCCATGTATATAACAGATATGTAGACTGGAAAGAAGATAGTCTTAAAGGGGAAGGCATTAGCATTTGGGGGTACCAAAAATCTTTAGCAGAAGAAAGAACTTGAATTGAGTCTTGAAGAAAGCCAGGGAAACCAAAAAGCAGGGGTGAAGTGGTAGAAAATTCCAGGAATGGAGGAAAGCTTGTACACAGGTTCAAAGATAGGAGAAAGGTGAAATAACTCACATTCTCTACCCTCTAGGACCATGTTGGTGAACCTGTGGCTGCTCTCTTCCCCCTCTCCACTATGTCTGAGAACATTTTTCCCATCACCTGCCCCTCTGCCCAGCAGCCCAATGGGAGTACTTCCTCCCTTCCCTTGTCTTGAGTAAAGGGGCGGCTCACATGTGGCATGAGGGTGCAGTTTGGGCACTTGGTCTCTAAAAGGTTTGCCATCACTGCTAGGAGAAAGTGCCTAGAGGTAAAGAAAAGGAATATAAATATGCTTATAAGTGACTTTTGAAAGTGGCCAGAGAGATTTGGGATAAGAGAGTAGACAATAATAATAATAAAAAGAAGCCACAAACCCAATCCTCTACTACTATAAAGTTTATAAAGTGTTTTTCCATAAAAAGTATCTGAGAGGCAGGTATTTGGAGAGTATAAACTTAGAATGTGAGCTCCTTGAGGGCTGGGTCTAATTAATTTTTATCTTTGTATTCTCAGTGACTCCTCAACCTGACCTTCCTCAAAGCCTTTCTAGTTGTAGTGCCTACCAAATAATACCTGGTATATAGAGTACTTTGATGCTTGTTGATTTAAGAGTTATAATTGGTGTGGATCCTGGTAGGCTTCATAGAGGAAGTGGCCCCTCAATCTGACCTTCCTTAAAACCTTTCTAGATGGGTATAACCTCCCAGAGTCTGACTCTGCTGGCCAGAGAACCTTTGAAACCAAAGTTGATTTCCTCCTGGTGAAAAGGCCTCTTATGTAAAAGCTGATATCTAAATTAAAGGCAATAAAGATGTACTAAAGAAAGGAACTCAGCCTCTCTGTCTGCTGTTAGGGAAAAGAGTAATGATCTCTTCACACTGTCAAACCACACTGGAAACGGAGCCCTGAATTACTTTCAATCACCTGCTAATTATCTCCACCTGGCACTCTCTGACAGTTACTTGACTCCTGTGAGCTTTTCATCTGAATGTTTAATTTTTAGAAAAAGAAGACTCAAAACTAGAGCATTTGATCTATTATGAAAAAAGGTAGAAGTTAATAGTTGCTTTCTGCAAAAAGTGAATTGCCAAGTCCCAGGCTGCTCTGGGCAAGGAATCTGGGCAGCTCAGAATGCTCCCTGCCTACTCTGCCTCCCCAAAGGCTTGGAACTATCCCCATATCCCTAAAAGTGTTTATCCTTATATATTTGTTAAAAGACTGCAAATAGGCTTAATTGACAAGTGTATTAAGAGTCTGAGTAGAGGCATCGTGAGGCTCAAATGAATCTAAAATGTTTTGCCAACCTTGGTGTTGTCCATCCTTCCATTTCAATGAGGACCAATGACCTGAATTGGATTTCAGTGAGGCAGAACTGCACAGTCATCATCCTCATTCCTTCTTCCAGTCATCAAAGTTCTGTGGCAAGAAGAGTCAGGATGAGAGGGCTGGCCCAGGATGCAGTGGATGGCTTTGGCATCTTCGTCAATGTCTGACAACATCTAAGCATTCCACACACCTGCATGGCCATTAGTTGGAACAAATCATTCTTATCTGCTCATTGTGGGGAGGGTGGGAGGGGGTTGGAGAGAAAGGGTGCTTGGAATAGATGTCCCTCTACCTCACTGATGGGTCTGAGACCTGTTGATTACCGGCAACCTACTTTAGTCTGTCTCTATAGACAGTTTCCAGTATGTGGCCACTGCGCATGCTACAGCTCCTTGGAATCACAGGCAAGAGCTGGGTGACAAGTGGACCCCAAAGGTTGATGAGCAGTTCTGAAAAGGGATTGGGCAAGCCATTCCACCAAAGGTTTGGGTTCCACCCAAACACCCTATATACCCCTGCACACCTTAAAAACCTATATAAATGCCAGTTTATTATTGTTGTTGTTATTATTCTCCTATAGTCACTAGGCTTCCAGTCTCACAATGATTTAATTTCCTGAGTCTTCTACTGTGCATTCCTGCTGAACTCAAGCACTGTTTATAGAGCAATGTAGGAGTGTGTTGGTAAATGTTTAACTCTCTGACTCCCCTTTGCCCAAAATGTAAACATGCACACTTTTAAGTTTAGTATCATTAATAACATTTTCATAAATCCAGACAATCAGCAAAACAATAAATGAAACATTGATTGCAATTCACTTTTTGCAGAGAGCAACTATCAGCTCCTACTTTTAAAAATAATGATCAAGTGCTGTTTCTGAGTTTCAATTTATTAAAAAAAATAATGTGTAAACTTCAGATGAGTAATTACTCACACTAAAAATTAGGAACCAGCTCTACAAAATACTTAAAGACTTCAGTAGTCCCCTGTGTTTGGGTAGTATTCCCTTGCTTAAGTAAACCAGATGCTTTCAAAGTTAGAGTTTTCACTTAAAATCTAACTGAGTTGTTGTAGTACAAAGATTACATTTTAAATTCATTGCTAAGGCACTTGGAGTTAAAGACAGTCCTCTGGATATGGACCAATCAGGGCACAGGTTAATGGAATTGGAATTGTAGTCTTCTGTGTTCTGGATATTCCCTTCAGAGGGTTTGAGTTCAAAATCTGCCTCTGAGCTCTATTATCTTTATGATTTTAAACAAATCAATTTTTCTCTTGGAACTTCACTTTCCTAATCTGCAAAATGAAGGAGTTGTTGGAAACATTCTAGACTCTGAGGTTCTAGTTGTAGATTTATGAACTATGAACCATGACCCTCAATCCTGAGGCTAAATTGGGCAAGGTTTTTTTTTTTTTTAACTCTTACCTTCCATCTTAGAAGCAATATTAAGTATCAGGTCAGTAAGGGCTAAGCAATGGGGGTTAAGAGACTTGCCCAGGGTCATGCAAGGTAGGAAGTATCTGAGGTTAGATTTGAACCCAGGATTTCCTGTGTCAAGACTTGGCTCTCCATCCACTGAGCTGAGCTACCTAAATGCCTAATTTGGATAAGATTTTAACAAAGGTTTAGCAAGTATGGCAGTACTCACCCCTCAAGGTGGGCGTGTGTGAAAACATGAGTCATTCGTGTCATTATCTCTCTTTTCTTGAAGTCAGATTTGCAGTGGAGGCTAGCATGGGCTGGGGATATGGAGGAGGGACTGGCATCAGTGACACATGAATAGCCTGATTCTATTTCTGAGTTTAGGGGCTGTCGCTGATTCGAGACTTCTTTTTAAAAGAAAACAATTGATGATGGCCCTCTGGACAAAGATGACACAGAAATAACAGTAGAGCCTTTTCTCCAACTACAGGAAGGTTATAGGTTAGGAAGAATAATTTGAGAGAATAAATGTTTTTGCTTTTGTGTGCCATAGTTCAAGGCAAGAATTAATTGCTGTCTGCTGCCTCTATTCCTTCTCCCAGCACTTAGCCACCCACCTCCTTTGAAGCAGATCTATACACATCAAAAAGATGAAAGATTTCTCAAAGCACAAACGCTGTCCTTTCTCCCCTTCTAGAAGATTGCTCTAACTTTTCCAATCCACTAAAATCAAGTGCAGCCGAGATAGGATAGAAGCCAAAAAATTCTATTTGTTAAAATAAAACACTCAGACTTGGGAAAATAATTCTGTGTTAGATACATTTTATTGAATTATTTCAGTTACATCTGTTTCTTTGTGACCCCATTTTGGTTTTTTTTTTTGCCAAGACACTGGAGTGCCATTTTCATGGTCAGCTCATTTTGTTGTTGAAGAACTAAAGCAAACAGTAAGTGACTTGCCCAAGAGCACACAGTTGGTAACCGTATGATGCCAGATTTGAACTCATGAAGATGAGTCTTCCTGACTCCAGGCCTGGCAGTACAACCTAGCTGTCCCATTATAAACACTGGTGTATATAACACCCTGTCAGCTACAGTCCAGGAACATGGACCCAGGAGGGGAAAAAGGCCGTGGTAGGGAAGAGATCAGACAAGGTAGGAAGCAGTTAAGAGCAGGACAAGACAAAGTCTTGTTTGGTGCACAGAGTTTTAGCTTGTGCATTAAAAAACATTCTAGAACTAAAAAAAAAATCCTCTTTGGGAATACAGAATGTTATCTAAATACCATCAAACATAGTCATCTTCACTATAGAAAATGCAGAGAAACTAGTGTTTGTTTTGACAACACTTGCACTCAAGTATTATAAGAGCCCAGGGATTGGCATGGCCCTGTACCAGGATGACACAACATACAAAAGTGATACAAAGACCTGCATTTGTTTGACTGTCGTCAGGCAGAAAGACAATACAGGGTCCTTTAAAAATCATAGGGCAAGGGGCAGCTGGGTAGCTCAGTGGATTGAGAGCCAGCCCTAGAGATGGGAGGTCCTAGACATTTCCCAGCTGTGTGACCCTGGGTAAGTCACTTGACCCCCATTGCCTAGCCCTTACCACTCTTCTGCCTTGGAACCAATACACAGTATTAATTCCAAGATGGAAGGTAAGAGTTAAAAAAAAAAAAACATAGGGTACAGACAGAGGTGAAAGGGAAGGTAGAGATTGCCTAGACCACCTCCCTCATTTTATGCCTCAGGCTTTTAAAAATGTAGGTGAATTGATTTTGTCCTTAATAGGTAGATCCCTGGAATCCAAATCAAGAAACACCTGGAAAAGAATCCTGCCTCAGACTCCAACTAGCTGGATGAACTTAGAAGAATCACTTAACCTTTCTCTGCCTCAATTTCCTTAGGTATAAAATGGGACTAATAAAGCCCCTATCTCCCAGGGTTGTTATGAGGATAGAATGAGATATCATCTATACAATTTTTTAATTTTTAATTTTTTTAAACTTTACTTTCCATCTTGGAATAAAATACTAAGTATCAGTTCCAAGGCAGAAGAGTGGAAAGGTGTAGGCAGTGGGGGTTAAGTGACTTGCCCAAGGTCCAGCTATGAAGTGTCTGAGGCCAGATTTGAAGCTATGTTCTCCCAACTCTAGGTTTGGCTCTCTATCCACTGAACCAGCTTCGTTGCCTCCATTTGTAAAGTTTTGCAAATCTTGAAGTGCTTATAGAAATGTGAGCTATTATTGTGATTGTCACCAACCATCACTATCATTATCATTATCATTACTACCACTGCTACTCCTGCCAGCTCCCATTGGGGGCTCCAAGAAGCTGCCAGAGCCATACCCTAGCTAAAATCATCTCCATAGAAAGACTAACCCGAGCCTCAAATTCACTGGTGACTTAGGAGGAAGCCTACTCTAACCATGCAAGGACTTCCCTGGGTGGGATGGCCAAATGAGAACAATTTGTTCCAAAAGGCCACGAAGGTGCCTGAAGTAGGCACTGTAGAGTGCTTAGAGCTTGGTCAGACACTGAAGAAGATGCCGGGATCATCCACTGTATCCCAGATCATTGACAATCATCCTGACTTTTGACTTGTCCCCAGACTTGGATGACTGTCAAAGACTGAGGTTGATAGCTTTGTGCAGTGTTGCCACACTTAAATCCAACTCAAGCTAAAGCCAAGACATCACTCCATGATGCCACTGGTTCTCTTCAAAAAACAAAGACTGAACAATTGCCGCCACCACCACCAACCCCACCACCACCACCACCACCACCACCACTACCACCACCACCACCACCACTACCACCACTGAAGGTTCAAATAAGTAGTAAAAAGAGCTAGTATTCAAACCTAAGCCCTCTGACAACAAGTTGAGCAGCCACCCCTTTTTACTTCCCTCTTTGCCCCCTTAGTAGATTTTGGAAACTGGAGGGTCAGGAAAATACCCTATTATTTCTTGGTGATCAACGTTCTTCTGGTGGTAATGAGTTTCTGCACACATAGATAGGTTGGTATACAGGCAACTCATTCAATCTGTTCTTGTTCTACACTTGAAGTTTTTCCAACTTGTTTTTGCCAAAACTTATGGTTCCATTGGCACCTCTTTAAGGAAGCACTAGAGTAAGATTTAAAACTTTATTTACTCGAGTTGCCCTTTAAACTTTATTAAAGTAAGTTATATATATGTATATATATGTATATAATAAAATATACCTATATATAGGTATAAAAATACCTATCTATACCACTGATATAAAGGGCACTTAAAATTAAATATGAGGAGCAGCTAGGTGGCTTAGTGGATAATGAGCCAGGACTAAAGATGGGAGGTTTTGGGTTCAAATCTGTCCTTAGACACTTCCTAGCTGTGTGATGTTGGGCAAGTCACTTAACCTCCGTGGCTTAGCCCTTGCTGCTCTTCTGCTTTGGGATCAATACATAGTATATTGATTCTAAGATGACTGGTAAGGATTTTAAAAATTAAACAAATGACCGAAACACTAAATATGAATGCCAAAATGGTGGAGAACAAGTAAGCAATACAGCTGATCTCCCCTCCAAAATTCCTCCAAACAGACTTAGAAAATGCACCAGACCAAATCCTGAACAACAAATCTTGAAAGACCAAATCCAGAAAAAGTCCCAGTGAGTCATTTATTTCTAGCTCAGGTCACCACAGAGAGACAGACAGAGAGGTCTGAAGACATTGGGGCATGCTGTTTATAGAACACCCAAAATCTTTTTTGAGATTCCCCAAGAAGGGGACTCTTAGGAGATATTCATGAACTGGGAAATAGATAAGCACATTATGGTATATAAATATAATGAATACCATTGTGCTGAGTTTCAGAGAAACCTGGTAAGATTGGTATGAACTGATGCAGAGTGAAGTGAACAGAATCAGAACAATTAATATAATAATTATGATATGATAAAAAACATTCCACTTTAAAAGAATTAGCAACACTGATCAGTGACTGTCCCAACTAACTATGATTCCAGAAAACTAATGATGAAGCATGCTACTCATCTCTTTATAAAAGAAAAATGATTCAAAGGGCAAATTAAGACAAACACTTTTTGGATAAAGCCCATGTAGAAAAATTTTTTGAATGATTATGCATTTTTGTAAATAGTTTTGTTTTTCTTTAGTTCTCAGTTGGGAGGGATTTGGGGAGGGAAAGTGAGGAGATGAATTTTCACTGTTTGAAAGTAATAAAATATGATTTAAAAACTAAATATATTAGTAGTCAGTAAAATTGTGTGCAGGGTATTATTGTTGCTGATTTCTGGATAATTGAAACATTATTTATATAACATAAGTACTGATTTGGGCATAGTTTCCAATAATGTATCAGTATTCTTAATTTGTTCTTAGTTTTTATTTTTTTGTCGTAAGCTTAGAAACTTTACAAGGATTGTATGACTATTCTGCCCTAATAAGATAATTTCTTACACTAGACTAGAAACAGAGGTGTTATTTCTCTGACAACTTCATGAGCTAATTTCAAATAGCACTGAACCACATACCTGGAACATTTAGTATATTCCTGGTTAATGTCAGTGTCTTTTTATTTCCTTTCATTAAATCTAATCTCAATGTTAGAATTGCTAAAAGTATATGGTTGCTGTTCACTTATCACTTCATGCACTTCTTTTCTAACTCCATAGAAGTGCCATAAACTTCTATTTGAAATTGAATTGCATTATTTTTTTCAATTAAAGTGCACTTGTTTCATCCACTCTCCAACAGAAGGAAATAAAGAAAAAATAAAGGAAAAAATAAAAAGAATATGTCTCATTCTCCATTGTTAGCTTATGACCTCCGGTCAGGAGGTAGATAATATCATTCATCTTTGGTCCTCTGGAATTATGCTGGCCCTTGTGTGGATCAGAGTTCTAGTTTTTGAAAGTTGTTTTTCTTTATAATGTTGTCATTGTATAAATTGTTTTTTCAGTTTCTTCTTAATTCTTTTTCTGTTTCTTCATAAATTCATGTAGCTGGTCATCAACATTTTCTTTCACACCATCTATTTTATGATTTCTTATGGTGCATGCCATTTAATTGGCATGGGCATTCTCCAGTAAGTTGTTATCCTTTAATTTCCAGTGGTTACTTAAAAATGTTGTTGCTCAGCCATATCCACCTCTTCATGACTCCATTTCAGCCATATTTTTCTGGGATTACCTTCTACCTTCTCTGTATCTATATGGTATATGCCTAGTTATTTATATGTTGTCTTTCTCATTAAAATGAGGGCAGGAACAGTGTTTCTTCCTTTCATAGTATGACCAGTCCTTAGCACAATTCTTGGCATATAGTAAATGTTTAATAAATGATTATTGCCTGACTGACAACGAGGGGGACTCCTAGCTCGGCCCCAGATATTGCTCAATGATGCAATGCCTCCATATACTCTAGAGCAATTGTGGTGATAATTATTTCTATATTTCTCACTCATTTAACTCAGATATTTTCTTCAAAAGCATTTTGGAAATTTGCCATGGTTTCTAGTAGCCTTTTAATTTCCCTCTCACCTTTCCCTTGGGCAGCTAAGTGACTCAACAGATAGCGTACTGGACTTAAAGTAAGGAAGACTCACCTTCCCAAGTTCAAATCTTGTCTCAGACACTTATTAGCTATGTGATCCTAGGTAAGCCCATTTAATCCTGTTGGTGTCAGTTTTCTCATTTGTAAAATGAGTTGCCAAAGGAATGGTGAACCACTCCAATATCTTTGCCAAGAAAATCATAAATGGAATCACAGAATCTGAAACAACTAAACATGTCTCCCTTTGCTATTTATATCTAAGATCTGGGTGAGAAAGAAGAGAGATGATAAAAAAATCAAGATATATTAACTGAGGATCATGGTAGTTAACTTGAAATTTATTTGGGAAAAGGCCATACTAAGGATAAGGCAATCATACACAGACACAGGCAAATTCATATACCCTAATGAAACTCATTGCCTTAGAACACACTCTAATAGACCATTATGAATGGCAGTCAATCCATAAGTAATAATTAGGCATCCAAAACACTAAAATGGGGATTTTCAGGTTCAAGCAAGCATGTCCTTGAGTTCAGATGAATCATCGGGTGTTGACTCAACTGTGTTTAATAAAATAATTTAAGGTAAAGAAGCCTCCAACCTAATTTTACTGACATTGGATTGCTCAGATCATTTTGATAGGAATTGTGGGTAGTCAGTGGGTTCAAGGATGAGATGAGCAAGTTCTCCAAAATGTCATATATTCTTTGATATGTTGCTGTAGCAACTCCATTTTCCCCTGACTAATAATATGTTGTCTTGGATTGAGGATCTACATATATTTAAATAAAAAAGAACATAGCAATTCTTATTTCAGCTTTGACTTTTCTTTGAGCTTTGGGTTTCCATTTTTAACTCCTACTACTTTTCTCTATCTGGTTATTTCACTAGCACTTAAGCTCATTGTGTTTAAAAAATCAAGCTTATTGAGGGGATGTGGAAAAGTGGGGACACTGATACACTGTTGGTGGAACTGTGAACTAAAGTAACCATTTTGGAGAGCTATGTGGAATTATACTTAGAGAGCTATAAAATTGTATATTCTTAGATCCAGCAATACCATTTCTGGCTGGGGGGCAGGTAGGTGACCCAGTGGATTAAGAGCCAGACCTATAGATGGGGGGTTCTGGGTTCAAATCTGTCCATAGATACTTCCTATCCATGTGACCCAGGACAAGTCATTTAACCCTATTTGCCTTTGGCCAGCCACTTCAGTATCTTTGTCAAGAAAACTTCAAATAGGGTCATGAAGAGTTGGACATGACTGAATGGCAACAACATTTTAAGATATCCCCAACTTCCAAAGTTCTCCCTGGTAATAAAGTAAAAGTTATTTCACTCTATTTGCCTCAGTTTCTAATTTATAAAATGAGCTGGAGAAGGAAATGGCAAAATACTCCAGTATCATTGCCAAGAAAACTCCAAGTGGGGTCAAAAAGATTGTGACATGACTGAAAAACAACTGGGCAACACCAGCAGACTAGTGCAGTAGACTCAAAAATTGATCTTCTTTCCTATAATATCTCCCTACTCCAATTCTTCCTAATTGATTAATTTTCCTAATGAACAAGTCTAATTATGTCATTCTAGAGTTCAAAAACCTTCAGTGACTTTCCATTGCCTTTGAAAGAAGTACAAGTTTCTTAGCTTAGTATTCAAAGCCCCTCATCAGCAAACTCTACTTTTATTGTCCAATTTTACCTTACTCAAGAGATAATGAGAAAGAGTTGATAAAGAGTCAGTCTTGAGATGAGGAAAATCTGGATTCAAGTCCTGGTTCTGATCCATACCAGCTGTGTGACTCTAAGAAAATCACTTAACTTTTCAGCCATTTCTAAGACTTTAACTCAGATCTTTTCTTCAAAAGCATTTTGGAAATTTGCCATGGTTTCTAGTGACCTTTTGATTTCCCTCTCACCTTTCCCTTGTAAAAGAAAAAAAAAGTTGTAAAAGAAATGTGAATCTACATTGATAGAGTTTCTTCAGTGAGAATATCCTTAACCTCTGAAATCATAGATTCTGTAAAAAACAAATTTTAAAAACTCACTTTTGATATTCTAGGTTATAAAATGAGAGTAAGTACTATATGCACAATTCGTGTTGTAAAGGCAAAATGAAGTAATGCATATAAAAAATTTTTAAAACCTGGAGTACAAGGCTCAGTGGGATGGATAGAATTGGACAGATACTATTTCTCATTTTATTTTATTTTTTATTTTATTTTTTGTAAATTAGTAGTAGTAGTCTCTCAGTAACCAAGGATGATGATTGTCTTTGTGAGTTTTTGTGCACAAAGACACTTGCACATGAAGATTTAAGTGGAAAAGTCGATGTACAGAGACAGTCCCACTCTCTCGGCGTTGGAAGCCTGGGTCCAGTGGCACGAAAAGTCGTTACACCTGGAGACTTCCTCATCTGCATTGGATGACCATGTTGTCTTTTGTGCTCCAACACGCCCTAAGCACTCCACAGTGCCTTGCTGTATTGCCATCTCAGCCATTGAACCTTCTTGATGGTTTCTTCCGCCTGTTCCGCCGAAGCAGTCTTCACATGCTGGGCGAACAAAGCCCTAGTTCACCAGGGGTGCACGATGGCTACCCTCACAAGGTTTAGCCGGCCTGTCGAAGTTGTTGCCCGGGGTGTAGCTGCTGCTGCATGCTAGCAGCTACTAGGAGCCACAAGTGAGAGCTGGGTGTCAGGTGAGGGTCAGAGGCTTGAGAGCTGCCCTAGGAGGGCACAACAAGCCCTCCATACCAAAGATATTACTCCTCCCTGAGGACCCCATACACCCCTTTTGTAAATTATTATTTATTTTTAACATTCACTTAAAATTTTTTTTTGAGTTCCAACTTTTCTCCTTCCACTCCTCCCACTATAAAGGCAAATGTGATATCAATTTTAAATGTGAAAAATGTGGCATTTCTTTTTTTTAGATACTAATTCATTTTTTTCCAATTTAAACCTTATTTTATTTGGTTATTTTCAAACAATATTCCTTGGAAACAAAGATCCTTTTCTTATGCTTTCCCCCTCCCACCTCCCCTCCCCTAGCCAATGCACGATTCCACTGGGTATCACATGTGTCCTTGCTTCAAACCCATTTCCATGTTGTTGGTATTTGTATTAGGGTGTTCATTTAGAATCTATCCTCATTGCTGTCCCTTCTACCCTGTAGTCAAACAGTTGCTTATCTTCGGTGTTTTTACTCCCACCATTTGTCTTTGCTTGTGGATAGTGTTTTTTTTTTCTCCTGGATCCCTGCAGAATATTCAGGGACATTGTATTGACACTAATGGAGAGGTCCATTACTTTCTCTTGTACCACAGTGTATCAGTCTCTGTTTACAATGTTTTCCTGGTTCTGCTCCTCTCATTCTGCATCACTTCCTGGAGGTTGTTCCAGTCGCCATGAATTCCTCCACTTTATTATTCCTTTTAGCACAATAGTATTCCATCAACAACATAAAACACAATTTGTTCAGCCATTCCCCAATTGAAGGGCATCCCCTCATTTTCCAATTTTTGGCCACCACAAAGAGCGCAGCTATGAATATTCTTGTACAAGTCTTTTTACTTATTGTCTCTTTGGGGTATAAACCCAGCAGTGCTATGGCTGGATCAAAGGGCAGACAGTCTTTTGTCACCCTTTGGACATAGTTCCAAATTGCCCTCCAGAATGGTTGGATCAATTCACATCTTTACCAGCAATGAATTAATGTCCTGACTTTGCCACATCCCTTCCAGCATTCATTACTTTCCTTTGCTTGTCATATTAGCCAATCTGCTAGGTGTGAGGTGATACCTCAGAGTTGTTTTGCTTTGCATCTCTCTGATTATAAGAGATTTAGAGCACTTTTTCATGTACTTATTAATAGTATTGATTTCTTTGGCTGAAAACTGCCTGTTCATGTCCCTTGCCCATTTATCAATTGGAGAATGGCTTGATTTTTTGTACAATTGATTTAGCTATTTATAAATTTGAGCAATTAGACCTTTGTCAGAGGATTTTGTTATGAAAATTGTTTCCCAATTTGTTTCCTCCATTCTCAATTTGGTTGCATTGGTTTTGTTTGTACAAAAACCTTTTAATTTGATGTAATCAAAATTGTTTATTTTACATTTTGTGACTCTTTCTATGTCTTGCTTGGTTTTAAAGTCTTTCTCTTCCCACAGGTCTGACATGTATATTATTCTGTGATCACCTAATTTACTTATAGTTTCCTTCTTTATGTTCAAGTCATTCACCCATTCTGAGTGTATCTTGGTGTAGGATGTGAGGTGTTGATCCAAACCTAACCTCTTCCACACTGTCTTCCAGTTTTCCCAGCAGTTTTTGTCAAACAGTGGGTTTTTGTCCCAGAAGCTGGGATCTCTGGGCTTATCATATACTGTCTTACTGGGGTCACTTACACCAAGTCTATTCCACTGATCCTCCTTTCTGTCTCTTAGCCAGTACCAAATTGTTTTGATGACCACTGCTTTATAATAGAGTTTGAGATCTGGGACTGTAAGGCCACCTTCCTTTGTATTTTTTCCCATTATTTCCCTGGATATCCTTGACCCTTTGTTCTTCCAAATGAACTTTGTTAAGGTTTTTTTCTAAGTCAGAAAAACATTTTTTTTAAAGTTCAATGGGTATGGGACTAAATAGATAAATAAGCTTTGGTAGGATGATCATTTTTATTATATTGGCTTGTCCTACCCATGGACAGTTAATATTTTTCCAATTGCTCAAGTCTAGTTTTATTTGCATGGAAAGTGTTTTGTAGTTGTGTTCATATAGTTCCTGTGTTTGTCTCAGGAGATAGATTCCTAAGTATTTTATTTTGTCTAAGGTGATTTTGAATGGGATTTCTCTTTCTAGTTCTTGCTGCTGAGCTGTGTTGGAAATATATAGAAATGCTGACGACTTATGTGGGTTTATTTTGTAACCTTCAACTTTGCTAAAGTTGTTGATTATTTTGACTAGCTTTTTGGTTGATTCTCTAGGATTCCTTAAGTAGACCATCATATCATCTACAAAGAGCGATAGCTTGGTCTCCTCCTTGCCCATTTTGATGCCTTCAATTTCTTTTTCTTTTCTAATTGCTACTGCTAGTGTTTCTAGTACAATGTTAAATAATAGAGATGATAATGGGCATCCTTGTTTCACTCCTGATCTTATTGGGAATGCATCTAATTTATCCCCATTGCAGATGATATTAGCTGATAGTTTCAGATATATATTGTTTATTACTTTTAGAAACGACCCTTGTATTCCTATGCTTTCTAGTGTTTTTAATAGGGATGGGTGTTGTATTTTATCAAAGGCTTTTTCTGCGTCTATTGAGATAATCATGTGGTTCTTGTTGGTTTGCTTGTTGATGTGGTCAATTATGTGGATGGTTTTCCTAATATTGAACCAGCCCTGCATCCCTGGTATAAATCCTACTTGATCATGCTGGATGACCCTTCTGATCACTTGCTGGAGTCTTTTTGCTAGTATCCTATTTAAGACTTTTGCATCTCTATTCATTAGGGAGATTGGTCTATAATTTTCTTTCTCTGTTTTTGACCTGTCTGGTTTTGGAATCAGTACCATGTTTGTGTCATAAAAGGAGTTTGGTAGAACTCCCTCTTTACTTATTATGTCAAATAGTTTGTATAGTATTGGGATTAACTGTTCTCTGAATGTTTGATAGAATTCACTGGTGAATCCATCAGGCACTGGGGATTTTTTTCTTAGGGAGTTCTTTGATGGCCTGTTGGATTTCTTTTTCTGATATATGGGATTTTTTAAGAATTCTATTTCTTCTTCCGTTAGTCTAGGCAGTTTATATTTTTGTAAATATTAATCCATATTGCCTAGATTGGTATATTTATTGTCATATAATTGGGCAAAGTAGATTTTAATGATTGCCTTAATTTCCTCTTCATTGAAGGTGATGTCCCCCTTTTCATCTTGATGCTATTAATTTGCTTTTCTTCTTTCCATTTTTAATTAGATTGACCAGTACTTTTGTCCATTTTGTTTGTTTTTTCAAAGTACCAGCTTCTAGTCTTATTTATTAGTTCAATATTTCTATTACTTTTGATTTTATTAATTTCTCCCTTAATTTTTAGGATCTCTAATTTGGTTTTCTTCTGGGGGTTTCTAATTTGTTTGCTTTCAAGTTTTTTTTACTTATATTTCCAATTCATTGATCTCTGCCCTCTCTAATTTGTAATATATGCACTGAAGGATATGAATTTTCCTCTGATTACTGCTTTGGCTGCAACCCATAAGGTTTGAAAGGATGTCTCGCCATTGTCATTTTCCTCAATGAAATTATTAATTGTTTCTATGATTTGTTCTCTAACTAACCAATTTTGGAGTATCATATTATTTAATTTCCAATTAATTTTTGATTTAGGTCTCCACGTAACCTTACTGATCATTATTTTTATTGACGTATGATCTGAAAAGGTTGTATTTATTATTTCTGCTTTTCTGCATTTTTATGCCATGTTTCTGTGACCTAATGTATGGTCAATCTCTGTGAATGTGCCATGTGGTGCTGAGAAGAAGGTGTATTCCTTTTTGTCCCTATTTATTTTTCTCCATATGTCTATTAACTCTAATTTTTCTAAGATTTCATTCACATCTTTTACCTCTTTCTTATTTATTTTTTGGTTTGATTTATCTAAATTTGATAGTGGTTGGTTCAAGTCTCCCACTAATATGGTTTTACTGTCTATTTCCTCCTTCAATTCTTCTAGTTCTTCCATTAGAAATTTGGGTGCTATACCATTTGGTGCATACATGTTGATTAGTGATAATTCCTCATTGCCTATACTCCCTTTTAACGGAATATATTTACCTTCCCTATCCCTTTTAATCAGGTCTATTTTTGCTTTGGATTTGTCAGATATCATGATTTCAACTCCTGCCTTCTTTCTGTCAGTTGAGGCCCAGAAGGTCTTACTCCATCCTTTAATTCTAACCTTGTGAGTATCAACCTGCCTCATATGTGTTTCTTGAAGACAACATATGGTAGGGTTTTGGATTCTAATCCATTCTGCTATTTGTCTATGTTTTATGGGTGAGTTCATCCCATTCATGTTCAAAGTCAAAATTGTAACTTGTGGATTCCCTGGCATTTTGATATGCTCCCCTAATTCTGACCTTTCTTCTTTAGCTATAGCCTTTTAAACCAGTGATTTACTTTAGATTAGTCCCCCTAGTCCCCTCCCTTGATATGCTTCCCTTTCAAATCCCTCCCATTTTGTTCCCTTCCCCTCCCCCCTCTCCTTCCCTCCCTTTTTATACTCCCTCTCCTCCTTAATTTCCCCTTTTCTCTTACCCTGTTAGATAAGATAAAGTTCAAGATCCCAATGGATCTAGATGTTCTAAGCTCTCAGAGTTGATTTCACTGAGAGTAAAGTTTAAGTAATACCAGTTAGCACTTTCTTCCTCTCCTCCCTATAGGAAATTCCTTCCCCTCCCCTTTCCATGTGTATCTTTGTGTCAGAAAGATTATTCTATTTAGTTTTTTCTATTTCTTGAAGTATATCTTAGTACCATCAACGATTCACCCCCTCCCGTTTTCTTTCTCTCACCCCCCTTTTTTCCATATTGTCTTAATGCCCCAATCATTTCCTATGCATGATTCTTCTAACTACTCTAATGATGGATACAATTTTTGAGAGTTACACATTATATTTTCCCCACATATTAATATATATAATTTGATATAAATGTGGTCCTTATAGAAGAGAGTTTGAATAAAAGAAAAAAATAACATTTTTATCCTTTTCCCTTTCCATCATATTTACCTTTTCAAGTTTTCCTTGCTCTTTGTGTTTGGATGTTCAACTTTCCACAGAGCTCTGGTATTTTGTTTACAATAACTTGGAAATCTTCTATTTTTTTTTTTGAATGCCAATACTTTCCCCTGAAAGTATATTGTCAGTTTTGATGGATAGCTGATTCTTGGTTGAAGACCCAACTCTCTTGCCTTTCTGAAAATCATGTTCCATGCCTTAAGTTCGTTTAGAGTGGAAATTTCAAGGCCTTGTGTGACCCTGACTCACATTCCTTTATATCTAAATTGTCTTTTTCTGGCTTCTTGTAAGATTTTTTTCTTTTGCTTGAAAGCTTTGGAATTTGGCAATTACATTCCTGGGAGTTGTCTTTTGGGGGTTTAGTGTAGAGGGTGCTCTGTGAACTCTTTCAATGCCTGTATTGCCCACCTGTTCTAGAATCTCTGGGCAGTTTTCTTTGATGATATCTTGTATTATGATGTCAAGATTACTATTTATTTTTGGCTTTTCTGGCAGGCAAATTATTCTCAGATTGTCTCTCCTTCCTCTATTTTTCAGGTCTGTCACCTTGTCAGTGAGATATTTTATGGTATCTTCCAATTTCTTAGTCTTTTGGCTTTGCTTTATTCATTCTTGCTCTTTTGCAAGATCATTGTCTTCCAGTTGCCTGATTCTGACCTTTAAAGCCTGGTTTTCCTTTTCAGTTTGTTCTATCCTGGTATTTGAGACCTCAAGTTGTTCCTGTAGTTGTGTTTTTTCGTGCTTCTGATTGCTGAGTTCCTTTTGCATTATTTCCCATTTTTCCTGCCAGAAGGCTTCCATCTTTTTGATAACTCCCAATTTAAATTCTTCAAGAGCTTGTGGACAATTTCCATTTCTTTTGGAAGATTTTGGAGCATTTGTTTGCACTTCCTCTTCTGCTATTTCCTCTGTTTTTTGTTTTCCCTCCATAAAATGTATCCAAAGTCACTCCCTTTTTCTTACTTTTCTTGGTGTTGGGATGTTGGGGTTCTTGGGTACAGTTTGCAATCTCTGTGTTTTGTTTGTTTTTTTTCCTCCTTCTTCCCCTTTCCTGTCAGAAATCTGAATGAGTAGTACTTGCCCTCAGTATAAGGGTCGAATGGTCAAGGCTTTAGTCTCAGGCTAATTCTAGGTTCTCTGCAGCTGCCCTGTCTTCCTGGGGAGGCCCAAGGACTGCCCTCCCCTGCCTGCCAGCATTTTAGGAGTTAGTGTTCTCAGGTAAAAGTCTTTGGTGGTCTTAGCTAACTCCCAAGACCTGTAGGTGCACCTTGCTCATGTCAGGGGATCCCTTCACTCACTTGGTGATTACAGCATGCTAGTTCTGGGAGCCTGAGGTCTGTACTCCCCTAGCCTGCCTGCAGGGTTTCAGGTGTTAGTACTCTCAGGAGAAGGACCGTATCTTATTCAGGTCCCCAGACAATCCTGGGGTGCCCCTCCCTTACTTTTTGATTCTGGCCAGTGCTGACTTTAACTCTGGCTCAGGCTGTTTGGTGGGAGAGGGGAGGGCGGGTCAGCTTTTTGTTCCCTTATATTGTGGAGGTGCAGGAATCCCACCTACCTTCAGAGCTTCGCCTTATTGTGGGGTCTATCCATTCTAATGAGGAAGTTTTTTTTTTTAATTTTGGGAGGGTCTTTTGTGGTCGTCTGTGTTGTTGGGTCTGAGGAGAGGAAGCAAGCCGCATCTACTCTGCAGCCATGCTTACCTGGAAGTCCCCACTATTTATCATTTTAAAGAAAACTACATTTATTCTTATACTCTCTATAATTTTAATAGGAATGAGTGTTGTGTTTTGTTAAAGGGTTTTTCTGCTTCTATTGCGATAATCATAGTTTACATAATACTACAAAACTGATAATGTCTTCTATTCATACAGCATTTTTATAGTGATATAAATCATATCACCATGTTGTTTTTGTTGGACATTCTCCTCACCAGGCATTGCTTGACAATGGTCTCTATCAGGTGTCACCTCTCAGAAGATCTCTTTGGCTCTACCTGTTCTTCTTCAAGACATTCCGACATCTTCAAAGTCATTTAATGCCTAGCTCAACATCTACTAGGAATGCTGTGAGAACTAAGCTTCCTTTCCCATAGGGAAAAGTTCAGTTCCATTTATTGACTTTTAGTCACATCCATTGACTGTTGGAGGGTTCTATTTCTTTTAGTCCTCCACTTCAGTGCTACCCTCACCAACTTAGTCATTTTTCACTCCTCATTTTTCATCATTCCACATATCAAGTAATGCTCAAACCTTATTGATTCTATCTTCATAACATCTCTCATATCTGTCTTCTTTAAGCTCAAGTGAACACCACCTTACTTTAAGCCTTCATCATCTCCAGTCTGTACTATTGCAATAAGCTCCTAATTGTCTTCTCTGCCTCTCTTTCTCCCGTCTTTCTCTTATTCAATTCATTTTCCACCTAACTACTAGTCATATTGCTATTCTCTATTAAGAAACCATTCCAGAGGCTCTCTGTTGTCCCTACAATAAAACATGTTCTCTTCTATTGGACATTTGAAGCCCTTCATAGTTTAACTTCCACTTTCCTTTCCAGACTTTTTTTAAAACCCTTATCTTCTGTCTCAGAATCGATACTAAGTTTTACTTTCAAAATGGAAGAGTGGCAATGGCTAGGCAATTGGAGATAAGTGACTTCCTCAGGTTCTTGTAGCTAGGAAATGTCTGAGGACAGATTTGAACCCAGGATCTTACATCTCCAGGCCTGACTATCTACTGAGCCACATAGCTGTCCTTCTTTCCTGACTTATTTGGCATTATTTAATCTTATACATTCTTTGGTTCAGCCAGATTGGCCTGTTGGCTATTCCTCACAGTTTTCCCTCATGTCTGAAATACTCTCCATCCTTTCCTCTACCTCACCTAGAGTCCTTCAATACTCAGCTCAAGCATTACCTTCCTAAGGAAGCTTTTCCTCTAACCGTTACATTCTAGTTTCCTTGTTTATGTTTTCTATTTTTCCCACAATGCAATAAAAGCTCCTTGAGGGCAGGGACTATTCGTTCAAAGGTTCAAAAACTTTTGCCTTTGTATTGCCTTTACCTAGCACATAATAGGTACATAATAAAGGTCTATTGATTGATTCATACATTTCAGATTCTAGTGAATGAACTATGGCATCCTAAATTCAGAAAAGTTTATTACCAGATTGACCACAAGATGATGAATTTTTTTCAGTCAGGGATGAACAGAGCTGTACTACAATGGAGCACCCATGCCTTTACCTCAAAAATGACATCTGAAGAGGCATGAGTCATCTCCTACAGAGGTATGCTTTCACAACTTTCCCATGCCCAAACTTGGATTCATTGGGATTCCAATCCACCATCTTTTCCCTGGTGGCCTTTACACCACTTAATCTACATGCCATTCTCAGTTCTTTTGCCTATTATGGCATTGTGGACTGTTCCTCCCAAATAACACCTGACCTGGAGGAACTAGTTCACTTAGGATATCTAGTACCAGCATGGGACAAGTTGTGGGGAATTAGTGAAGATGGTAGACAACTCTCTTTGCTGCCAATCATTGTCCCTTCTCCCCACCCACAGAGCACAGCTCTGGTCCCCATTTTCTTCTATGTTTTCTTCTGCTGAATCCTCTAGAAGATTCTTCTAGTGTAGCACAATGGAAAAATCATTGGATCTAAATCAAATCCAAGGACTTGAGTTCATATCTTGGTTTTGCTCCTGCTTAAGAAACTGGGAAAATCACATCATCTCTCTAGGACTACTTTCTTCATCTTTAAAATGAAAGAGTTGGATTATATGACCTCTGAATTTCCTTTCAGCATTAAACCCATGATACTAGATTTCTTCATCTAGTATATAATTAAATATTTGTGAGCAGGGGCTGTGTATGTGTGTGTGTGTGTGTGTGTGTGTTATTTTGCCTTTCTTTATATCCAAGTGCTTAACATAGTATCTATCTCTATTCCTATCATAATTTAATTTAATAAATGCTTGTTGACTTGACTTGACATTACTTTCATATTCCTTGACATTTCTTCCACATTCTGACCTCACTGAAACCTATCTTTGTTCTATTGACACCAGTTGGCACCCTCTTAAAGACTGGCTACTACTCTCATACCCCCTGATGTATAGTTGATATGAGGAGGAATTGGCATATGCTTTTTTCTTCCTACTGTTTTCAAATCATTCCTCTGATACCATCACTCAGAAACCACCTTTCATCTTTTAAGCCTCATTCATTTTATCCAGATCCTTGTTGAGGCACCTAGGTGACTAGTGAATGGAAAACTGGACCTGGAGTCAGGAAGACATGAGCTCAAATCTGACCTCAGATACATAGCAGCTGTGTGACCCTGGAGAAGTCATTTGACTTCTGTCTACCTCAGTTTTCTCATCTATAAAACAAGGAAAATAATAACATTATCTCTCCCAGGGTAGTTGGGAGAATACAATGAGGTAATATTTCCAGAACACATCGCAAACCTTAAACCAATATAAATGATAGCTATTGTTGTTGCTATCATCTTTTGATCCCATAGTTAGTTCACTTTTCCTTCTCCCCAGTAAGCTCTGTACTATCTCACAGTTTCTTTTCTCTACTGTGTAATTAGAATTTGCTCACCAGGATTCTTTTTCCCTTTTGTGTATTTGTGCTAATGTACTAATGTAGGGAAGATATGAGTTTTGTGTAGCTCCTCCCTCTCTCTCTGCTCCCTGGAAGGTGGTTGTGGAAGTTGGGTGAGAGCCAGGCAGGAGAATTTTATTCACGTGTTCATACTTAAGCTTTGTACTTCTTTTTTATTTCTTCTACATCAAGTAATTACTAATAAATCTTATAAAATATAATATTTTTATATTGTCCAATATAATTTGTCCAATATTTTTATAATGTCCAATATTGGACATTAATTTAAATCTTACATTACTGTATCCCTTTCTTCTTTTTAACACCTTATACTTATTTCCATTTCCTCAACCTCTTGACTCTCATTTACTCCCATGGCCTTAGTCTTCAGTAATCCAGACACAGGAACAGTCAAACATTAGACTATTGTTACCCTCCATGACCATGCTACTGAATTTGTCCCAGGTGCTGGACTTTTTGCTCACAACAATGCTCATGAACACTACATAATAAAGAGTATCAAATTTGTGATCTACCTTGGTGGAGGCATTTTCCATACCACTCAAATCACTGTTGCTTTACATATTGAAGAAATAATGTCATTCATAAAAGAGGAAATTGTTTTAAGGGGACAAAAGTGGCTTGCAAAGGACATTTAGTAACATAGGCTTGACTAGAATTGAAAGCTTCTAAATTCTAGATCTGTGTACTTTGTAGTACCTCTACTCTTATCTACCATCTTAGATGTTCATCTAACCACTGCTTGAACATTTTCATGGAGATCACAAGGAAACCTCTTCTATTGTTGATCAGTCTAATTTTTAGTGATGTCTCTAAATAACACTGAGCAAAAAAATCTGCCTTCCTATGTTGTTGTTCTTCAGTCATTCAGTTGTGTCAGACTCTGTGACCACATGAAATTTGTTCCTAGGATTCTCTTTTTTTAAAATAAAAGAGCTCCAAATACTCTCTCTTCTTTTGACCCACTCTCCCTTACTCTGTCCCTGCCTTCCCACCTTACTGGGATAATAATCAATATGATATAGATTATACAAGTGCAATCATGTAAAATATTTTTCCATATTAGTTATTTTGTAGAAGTGTAAATGAAGATTTTTGAGAAGGAACAAATGCATTTGCAAAAAAGAAAAGGAGCTCAGAACTTTGTGAAATGCCAATCAAATGAGATGTGGAGACAGCTTTAGGAAAAAGCAGTTCAGCAGCTTGAGCTGGCTGAAAGGAATTCCTTTTCTGACTGTTGGATCAGAAGGTGGAAGATAGACTCTCTCTCTAGCTATTACCTTATCCATAAGATGGTATGCTGAAAAGACTTTTGGGTTTTTAGCCCAGAAGACACCTTTCAGCATTGCTGTCAATATCTCCCCTTAGGGAAAGATAACTTTGTTTCCTGAATTTGAATATATCTTGAAATCTTCAATCAACAGGATAACTTAGAAAATTTAGGGAGACCTGTTTTCTTCTCATCCCTCCCCTCTCCTTACCCAAAAGACTAAGTGACTTCTTAGTTAAAGAATTTGATTGTGGGATTTGATTATTAGGGGAAATCTTCAAGCTTACCATATCTGAGAAGAACATTTCTAAGACAGTTGAAAGAGAACAGGAAGTAGTATAGGGGGAGGGGCTCAAGATCCAGTCTTTCCCTGACTTGCTTCTTGGTGTCACTGCTCTAACATTTCCCCATTACCATAATCCCCCTAGTATCAATATCTACTACAGAAGAAAGAAAGAAAGGAAGGAAGGAAGGAAGGAAGGAAGAAAGGAAGGAAGGAAGAAAGAAAGAAAGAAAGAAAGAAAGAAAGAAAGAAAGAAAGAAAGAAAGAAAGAAAGAAAGAAAGAAAGAAAGAAAGAAAGAAAGAAAGAAAGAAAGAAAGAAAGAAAGAAAGAAAGAAAGAAAGAAAGAAAGAAAGAAAGAAAGAAAGAAAGAAAGAAAGAAAGAAAGGAAGGAAGAAAGAAAGAAAGGAAGGAAGAAAGAAAGAAAGGAAGGAAGAAAGGAAGGAAGAAAGGAAGGAAGAAAGGAAGAAAGAAAGAAAGAAAGGAAGAAAAAGAAAGAAAGAAAGAAAGAAAGAAAGAAAGAAAGAAAGAAAAAGAAAGAAAGAAGAAAGACAAGTTCTTTCTTATGGGGTGTGGTGTAAATATCTGGGATTGTCTTGGAGCACTAGCACTGCATTTCAGGGAATAACTAGGTCATTCACAACTGTTCATCAAGAAATATTGTTGTTATTGTGTACAATATTCTTCTGGATCTGTTCACTTCTCTTTGCATTAGTTCATGTAAGTTTTCCAAATTTTTCTGAAATGATTCTGCTTGTCATTTCTTATAATACAATAACATTGTATCACTATTGTATACTACAACTTGTTTAGTCATTCCCTAATTGATGGACAATTTCCATGGAGTTTTCTTGGTAATGACACTGGTAGTGGTTTGCCATTTCCTTCTCTGGTATATCTTCATTTTATAGATAAAGAACTGAGGCAAATAGGGGTTAAGTGACTTTCCCAGGGTCCCATAGCTAGTGAGTGTCTAAGGGCCGACTTGGACTCATGAAGATGAATCTTCCTGACTCCTGGTCTGGTGCTCTGTCCCCTGCACCCAGTTGCACTTCTTATAGCTTCTGTTTATTGTTCCTTAAGGCAGGTCCTGGCTACCACAAATATAATGTCAGAGTGAACTGTTGTCTGCATAATCAGGGTGTGGCCATGAATGCTCTGGAACATTTCTTCAGAGGGCATAATTACCAACATATTGGGAAATAACCCACCATTAAGAGAGCAGCCCCAACTGAACACTTCCCAACTGGACTTCATTAGACCCTCATCATCCTCCAGGATTACATTAGCCCTGAAACTCACACCCTTTAGCAGTGGGTCCCCTTAATCCCTCTGACTGGAAAGGTTGGTTAAAATGGAGAGCTACTCCCAGATCCTCAGTTTTAAAAGGGTGCCCAGGTATTTATTTTTTAATTTTCCACCTAGCTGTACTTCTCTGGACAGCTCCCAAACCCTCTTCTTCCCCTTTTAGCTTCTTTTACATATTTTCTTCTCCCATTGGATTGTGAGATCCTTGAAAGCAGGGAGTATCTTTTGCTTTTCTTTGGATCTTCAGATTTTAGCACTGTGCCTAGCACTTAGCTGGAACTTAATAAATAAACATTTACTGACTGACCAAGACAAGATCAGACTCATTGATGATAGCACACTGGTGAGCTCTGACTCAAGACTATACAGGAGAAAGAGCAGAGCACAGAATCCTGAAAAAAAATTATTTTGGAAAAAAGAATTATAGTTTATGAACATAATGATCCAGTGCCCTGTAGCAAAAGAGAACAACTATTCTTTCATCCATATGATTTACCTCCAAGTATCAAATTAATACTCATATAAGCCTAGTCCTTTTTCCAGTCCTATATTCCTACTTTCTTCAACCATGACTCCAATAACATGGTTTCTAGATTCCTTCCCTTTCTATTCATCATCCTATTGAGGCCCTCCAGCTTATTAATATTGTTTTTACAATATGGAACTCAAAACCAAAAGCATCCCTCTAAATATCATTAAAGCTCAACTTACCTTATGGCTCTGGCATGGAAGAAAAATGAACAAATAATTGTTTTCTCTTCATATGTTAATTTCAAATGTTAGATTTTACTTTAAATTCTGCTTCATGTCTTGATCAGAGGGTTTTTATCCTGAAAAATGTTTAAAGAGTACTGAATTTCATAAGTCTTTCATTTTAGAAGAGAGAGAGGCAATGCCATGGTATGAAATAAAAGATTTGTGAAATCTAAACACAATTTTATTTATTAATGATGACCAGCAGATCATAATAAAAGTCCAAAGTTAGTAGGATAAAAAACAAACAACTGATTTATTTGAAGCATAAACTCAGAAATTTTTTTCTTCGATACAGGTTATAGATTAGGAGATCATCTAATCCAAAACCTTCATTTTACAGTTTAAGAAACTGAGGCTAGAGTGGCTTAATCTTTCAAGTAAGAAGTGTCACAATTGAGATTTTAATTCAGCTTCTCTTAGACCGAACCCAGGTAATCCATAACACAGTTAAAGAGAGACAAAATATTTGTGAATTTCTTCATTGGCATGTCACCTGGATCATTCTCTTTCACTAAGATTTCTTTGGCTATTTTAGATGATTCCTTATTGCATGTTAGTAAGAGAAAAGGTGTTTAATAATTAGAGTAAAGTTGAGTGCCCATCAACTGGGAAATGGCTAAACAAGTTATAGTTTATGAATGTAAAGAGATATTGCATTGTATGAAATGATGAATGAGACTGATTCAAAGAAATTTGGGTTGAATGGATGCAGAGTGAAATGAAGAAAACTAGCAGAACAATTAATATGATGATGACTACTATCATAATGGAGGGGAAAAACAACTGTAAGGACTTGAGAACTGCGATCAGTACAATGTATAATCATGATTCCAGAAGACCAGTAATGATGTTCACATTTCACCTCTTGAAAGAGAAGCGATGGACAATGGTTACAGAATGAGACATACATTTTCAGACCAAAAAAAAAAATGCAACTTGACCTTTGTAAGTATGTGTTGGTGTCCCATATCTTAGAAAGAAGTCAGTCTCAGTATTTTAACATAAGCACAGCTTGCATTAAAGCACTGGCCCTTAATCTAGCAAGTTATTTGCCTTCATACTAAGGCTTTCATGAAACAATCTACTAATAGCTATTTCCTGTTTATAGGTAGCTCAAATGTCTTGACTCAGACTCATAAAGATGTAGCTTGGAGGAATCTTGGCTCTCTTTAAGGATTATCTCAAATGTTTCCTCTTATAAGAGGCCCTTCCTGTTTCCTCAAGGTATTCATACTCTTCCATCCCTGAAATTACTTTTATTTTGCATTTACTTATCTGTATTTACATTATTTTCTCTCTTTTTTAATTAATAGATTTTATTTCCAGGGATCTCAGTTCCTCCCTCACTTCCCACACCACAGAAGCATCATCCAATAAACAGATGCGTATATATATATATATATATTATGTATATATATATTTTTTTAATATGGTCTTCATATTTACATTTAGTCTACATATTTATATAGTCTTTCACATTTCCACTTTTCAATTTACTATCTGGAGGTGAACATTCACAAGTTATTTTTTGAAGATTAAATCTATAACTATATATAATATTTTTTTTTGTTTAGCTTGTTTCACTTTTTATCAGTCCATGTAGTTCTTTCCAAATTATTTTAAAATTAATCTGCTCATCGTTTCTTATGGTACATTCACATTGTTTTCTACCAGTAGAAAGTAAGCTCCTTAAGGGGCAGGAACTGTTTTCCATTTTGTTTTTGTATCTCTAGGGTCCTTCACAATCTCTGGAATGTAGTAAGGGCTGGGCAATCAGGGTTAAATGACTTACCCAGAGTCACAGAATTAGGAAGTATCTGAGGCCAGATTTGTAATGGAGGCTTAACAAGTGTTTATTAAATCAAATTGTAAATTGGCTCCAATTTACCAAGGGGTAAGTACTAAATAGTCACTTCAGTTTGAGATAAACTTGCCTTTTGAGTGACAAGATTATTTGTAGATGATTCAAAATGAGTGAAATTAGCCTAATTCAATAATAGACAAACATCTTTATTTTAAAAATATTGTATTACTCGTCAATTCTGAAATCTGTTTAAAGTTATTGCTAGGTTAAGTACATTTTCTGTAACTAAACGTTGCCAAATTCTTATTAAAAACAGAACAAGTTTCAGTAATTCTGAGAACAACTTAATAAACTCTTGCTGGTTCATCTAAAAATATCCTAAGAAAGATTCTCATGTCGTCATTTCTGGGCTCTTGGGGAGCCTTGGGTAAGGAAGACATACAGGAGATGAAAGAAGAATATGTGTCAGAGACTTGCATATTTCAAACCTTCAAAAAGAATTATAACCCACTCATTTCCTCTAAATCTGCCAGGTTCCAGGGATGGGTAAAGGGCTAGGTTGTATATATCTCAATCAATGTTCATCTGTCCTCTTAAGCAACACATGTAATAAAAACAACAACAACAACAACAACAACATGAACCATATGCCCATCTTCTGAGCCCAAGGATGAGCTCCAAGCAATCTCTATTCCAGAAAATGACAGACTGAGAAATAAAAATAAATCTGTAAAGGAGGGGTGGGCAATATAGACTGGCCAGCAATACAAAAAGATCCAGTTTTAGGCAATGCATCTATTAGGACTGCCTAATTCGGAGAAAAAAAAAAGGAACAAAAAAGTCTTTCTAAGGGGAGCCTGGAAGATAGTAGAGAGATAGTGAGTAGGGGGAAACTAAAGCTATTGAAAACTCAGTTATCTTCAATGGAATGCCATGAATGAAATCCAATTGCTGGAATTATCCATTGCTAAAACGATCAAAGGAAAGTGGAAATATTACAGCCTTTGATGGGATAGAAAACAATGGTCTATTGGGGAATGGTTCTGAGGGCTTAAATAGGATAGGCATACCCCATGTAACTACATTACAATCCAACCATTCTTTAATAAAACGAAATCTTGTTGATCCAAATCAAATTGATAACTTCTAATCCAAGCTAGCACTTCAGAGTCCTACTTGAGTTGACTCTCTAAGCATGTCTTCTTACTCTCTGTAGAGTACTACTTACATCTTTTGTGGAACTACCCCCCCCCAACACTTTTTTTAAACATCCTGTTTTTGTAGAACCACTTTATCATGTTGGATAGGGGCCATTTCTACAGTAGGAAAAGAAATGTCAGTCAAGGCTCTACAATGAAAAGATAAGAAGGATCTTCATGTTTCTTAGAAAAAACTGTCATTCAATTCTGACAGATCTGAAACAGTTTTATATATGCATTCTTGTGTTTTAAGGTCCCAAATATCTTTCTAAAGGGCTTTAGGCAAGAGCAAAATGATTTAATTAACACTTTTAATATGTTTCAGGTGAAATAAACAACAAGCACAATAAGACTGTTCATGCTCTTTAATTTAGAGGTCTCATGACTAGGTTTAGGTCCTAAGGGCATTATAGAGAAGGCAAAAAACTGTGCATGTATGAAAAGATTCATGGAAGCTTTGTTTGTAATGACAAAATAATTGGAAATGACACAAATACAATAGTTGGGAGAAATGGATGAATAGATTATGACATCTGAATGTAATGGACTGTATTATTTTATTAGAAATGTTAAATATTGGAAATTTAAGGAAATAAGGGAAATATATGAAAAAATGAAAAGAGAATAAAAATTATGCATACTATAATTACATTTAAAAAAACAACAGCCTCAAAATCAAGAGAAAAAAGTATCAAAGTAAAACAAATGCAAAGGGAACTCAAAAGCTGAGGATGTTTATATTAATGCACATAAATAATTCACACGTTTTTATACAGATTGCAAACGATATGGAATTTGTGGCTTTGTGTATATATATATATTCACATTTGTTTATTTAAAAGTTTTGTCGTGGATGGTTACTAAATATATAATAAAATTTAAAGATATATATGTTGCAAGTCTACTTGGTAACTACAAGGGGAAAAAAAAGCCTGACCTATAAGGAAAAAAAATCTCCACATAATAAAAATCTATGTCATTCAAGCTGCATCTGGAATCCTGTATCATTAGACTGATCTAAGAAGAGTTGGCCCAAATAGCACAGGAAGATTTATTGAATGCCTTGAGGCTCAAGTTCTACACTACTCATGGTCTTTGAGAAACTACTGGAGAGACAAGATTTGGGACAGGAACCCCAAATGAAATAATGAAACCCAGCTCTTCCAAAAGCATTGTGCAAAATCTCTCTGCATCTCAAGTGATACTGTGGGTGGAAAGGGTAAGTTTGATTTATGACACAGGTGTGCCCTGTCACAGCAATCAGGTATTCTATTGAATGCTCTCATCAGAGTTAAACAAGTGGGCCTGGCTGCCTCTAACTGTGGGCTGTGCTAACACATTTTCTTTCTGCCTTTGTTAAATCCCTTATGACTCTACAGGTCCCAGAGTCTGTTTGCCATATTAGGCTGAAGCTACAAATGTCCCCACTTTAAATATCACTCATTTACTTGCTGACAATTCCCTTTTTTCCTATACCATTGCCTTCTATTTGTTCCCTTCTTTGCTGTCATTTTTAAAAAATTGGTTATGAATTTGATGACCATTCAGAGGCATCAAAAGCCCTGATGAAAAAAGCACATCACTTTCAGAGATGTGTTTGGGTAAACTAGTGTGATAGTTTATTTCTGAGAGATTGTAAATTGCTAAGAGATTTATTTTTTAAAGAATGTAGATTAAGTCACTGTCAACAATAGCAATCAAAAACATATAAAATGAGGTTTAAATACATAAAATCCTTGACCTTAAAAAGAGCAGAAACAAATGAATTAGCAAAACACAAGTAGTAGGGCAGCAAGGCTGCTCAGTGGCTAGAGAGTCAGGTCTGGAGTTGAGAGGACCTAGGTTCAAATCTTAGCTCAGAACCTTCCTAACTTTGTAAGGTTGGGCAAGGCACTTAACCCCAATTCCCCTGCCCTTCTGTCCAGAGTTGTTACTATGACAGACAGTAAAGGATTTAAAAACATACACACATAAGCAGGAAATGAAAATGCTATTCTATGTTCCTTTCCAAGCCTGCCTGAAGTTCTGCCACCTTTGGCTATGTTGTCCTTCCATTTTTCTTTTCATTTATATGCATATTTAAATACACACACACACACATTCCCAAAGGAAAGTGTATTTAGTTCTGATCCTGCCAACTTCCCTTTGTATCACTCACATAGCTTTTCAGTATTTCTTTGACAACTTCATATCAATTATCGTGATTTAAAAACCCTTTCTGTCCTGTGATAGCTCTAAGACAGAAAGGCAAGGAGGAGGCAAACAGAGTTAAGTGACTTGCCCAGGGTTACACAGCTAGGGAGTGTCTGAAGCCAGAATTGAACATAGGTCCTTCAGATTTCAGGTCTGGTGCTCTAGCCACCTGGCAGCTCCCCTAATGTTTCATTGAAAGGCAGTTCAGATTGGTGACGAGGAGACTCTCTGCTAAGCCAGGTAGAGCCTCGGACATATAATGGCTCTGTGACCTCAGACAAACCACCCAACCTCTTAGTATTTCAGGCAAGTCCCCTTTTTTGTATCAATGGAAGGATTTTTCACTCCAGGAGTTCCCTACACTGACAACATCCCATTAACATGTCATAGATTTTTTTTTTTTATCTTCCAACCAACAATCCAACATAATAAGATTGTTCAGAGATTTTGAAGTGGCAAAAGTTATCTATCATGAAAGGAGGTTTAGAGAAATCTCTGTGGATGGGTGAATAATACCTTCCAAAGATACTGTTTCCTTTTGTAATATTTTGGTTTCTTTTTGATTCAAAGGCCTAGAGACTATTCCTGGAATCCTTATATTGTGAGATCAGAGTAGATGAACTTTGGGGATAGCTTACAACAGAGGGAGCAACACAGAATATAATCTTTCCTTTGTTCTATGCTGATACCTGAGTGCCCACTAATGAATGGTATATGCATCTTTTATAAGAAATTATTTGTCTATTAAATGTATGTCCATGGTATATTCATATTTGGATATATGAAACAAAATAAAAGAAATTTCTGTTACAATTATTATTCCAAGAATGGGACAGCTAAATGGCTCAGTGGCATAAAAGGGCTTAACACCCTAGAGATCCTGGGTTCAAGTCTAGTCTCAGCCACTTCCTAGCTGTGTGACCAATATTTAGTATTGATTCCAAGACAGAAGGTAAGGGTTTTTTAAAATGTTAAGAATGTGGAGAAAAAGATACAACCAAAACGTTGTTTCAATGACATTAAGAAGCCACTAAATCTGACAATACCACCAAATGATATTGGCTTGGGCGTCTAAAGTACAGAAGCCCATGAGGTGTAGTGAAAAATGTGCTGCAATGGAATTAGGGGACCTGGGGCTTGAATTCTGGATTCCTATACTTATTAGCAGTGTCACCTGGGCAAGTCAATTAAACTCTCTGAACCTCAGTTTTCTTATCTGTAGAGTGGAGATAATAATACTTGGGATTGCTATGGAGAAAGCTATGGAAACATGAGTTATTACTATAGTTTTTTGGGGGAAACACCCTAAATTAGGGATAATCCTTTTTTCTCAATCCAATTATATTTGTCTAAATGGCTTCTCTTTCAGTAAATAATCTACAATCTATTTTCCCCCTCATTTCTTCCTGTAAATTACTCTTGCCTGCTAAATAATTCACATTACTTAGTACATATTGCATTCTTATAGGTACAAAATACTTGAAAGGAAGAGAATATATTTTCTATTCAGCAAAATCTAAAGCAATGCATCTTAAAACTATCTTGGGCTGTGGTTCATGTCCAAAGATTATAAGTTTCTATAGATCAGGTTTCTTTGGCACTTCAGAAGTCACCACTGACACCGCCACCACCATTATGAACACTTACAGAATTGAACACTTACAGAATGTGAAGCTACTACTTTGAATGAAAATAAAATTAAATGGTAGATTAAAAAAAAAGCCACCATAAATACATGGTGGAAACCATTGTGAATGTTGGCTAATATTTTAAACTTAATACCATAAGGGACTAATTCATGAGTCACTTGAAGACCATTAGAGACCATCAGTGCTTTCTAGGCACTCTTTGCTGGAGAAACACTGGCTTTGATGAAATTTGAGGTTGTGAACATAATAGAAGGGAAAAACAAATATGGATGATGGACAAAATGTGGGACTTTTGCTCTAGTGTAAAGAATTAAGGGCAAAGTTTACTACTTTTAAAGGGTGTTGGGAACTTTTGCCAAAATAGAAACAATTCTACCAAGTCTCCTGATGGTTAGATTTGTTTAGGATAATGAATTCCCTTCAACTCTAGTGATGTTCCTAGCAACTAGTGACAGAAACATGCAAAACTCCTTAAAGGTCCAAACCCTCAAGGAGGCATTTAGCCACCTAGCATTTATTAAGTGCCTACTATGTGTCGATCATTGTGCTAAGAGATTAAATTTAACATTACTAGACTGGGTAGGACAGAGTTCAAAATCTTTGTCCTATATGCCTTCCTCAAGACACTTTTCCCCTCATCTGGTGGACTTTCTGGTCCAGATATTAAATGAAAAGTCTTCCTTTCTCAGAGAAAGACCAGAGGAGGAAACTGTCACAGAGGAAATAAGTTGGTGGCAACCTTTTTCCTGTTTCCTTTTTGTGACCTCATATTTTAAGACAAAATGAAGTGATAGAACACCTTAAATAGCTCAATGTAGGTCTGTATGGAGAAATTGTATACTAATGAGGTCCTTGGAATAGCAGAGGAAATTACTCTATTTCTCTCTTTTAATCAATGTCACTACTTGTCTGAGCAATCAGTCAAATATCAAGCCAGTCATGGATGGTTCCAAATGATTGTTATGCCAGCTGGAGGGCACAAAATGCCCTTTCCTCCATCCATTCCATTTTCAATAATTCAGTTCAAGAATTCTGAAGTGGCAGGAGCAGAAAACAAAGTAGATGCTGCTATTCCAGAAATGTTACAGTAACATAATTGTGCCTTCAGATGGTTTTAGTGTCTTTCTCATTAGCTTGTAGGTAGATAGTAACTAAGGGGTAAAGGGCTTGGTTATCAACAGAGGGTAAAGAGCTTCCAAATGCCCCTCTGTGGCAATGGTCCTGGCATGATGTGAAAGAATTTATCAACCTAAACATGTCATTTAAGGTTAAACTTGGACATTCATCTACCTATGAGCTGTTTTCAACCTATCCATTTTCTAGAGATTATCAATAGTTTGTTATTCACTGGAAGACTCTTGATGTTTGAAAGTTTTTGTTTTATGTCATAGGGGATTAATTATAAAGTAGGAAAAAACACCACGGTTATGTTAGCTTGATTTGATATATGATTTAATTGCAAAAAAATGTATACTTCATTTCAACAACATTTACTATGTGCAAGTCATTGTGCTAGATGCTGAGGATGCCAAGAAAAAAACCCAAGACAGAGTCTCTTCTCTCTTCAAAGAGCTGCCATTCTATTGGAGTGATACCAGTCCAAATCAAGCACTTGATATTATGACTGTAACATCATGGCTCAACTCCTAGAGCAGTTTAGCAGCAAATGTTTCCCCTGAATACAACTTCAGAAACAAATGTAATATTTTAGCACAGGATCTGACCTTTTCACACACTGGAGTTGATGGATTGTGACAAACTTATAGTATAGTATTATTAATTCTCTAAAAAGGATTCTGAATTGGAAAGGAATAATAATAAAATTTCATGGACTTCTATACATCCTAGGAGTGAACTCATTAAGGATCAAATGAGATAAAGGCATGTGAAATACTTTTGTAAACCGTAAGGGACTATCCAAGTAAAAGGGATTATTAGTCTTATTAGTAAAGCTGGAGTAATGTTTGAAATACCTAAAAGTCAGTGTTAGACTGTTAATCAAAATGTTATGGTCCTATTACAAATTTTGAAAGGAGGTGACCTATTTACTTGGCTGGGAGGGAAACTAGGTCATTAATGACACGTGAGACAAGAGTGTTTCCTATAAGTCATTTATCAATGATTGACTTGTGAACTTAATTTGTAAGCATTTCCTAAGGTTCTTTCTCTGAATTCAATTGTAAATTGAGGACAATAAATAGTACTTGTTCAACAATAATGACCTCATAGCCAGGAAAAAAGGATTTTTGTACATGTTTCAATGCAATGGAGACATAAGTTATTATTGATATTAGGATGAAATAAGAACTTTAGGAGGATCTATATGAAATACATAATCCCATACATGATAGGTACTCAATGAATTGATATCAATGGGCTTATTAGGAAACATGACCTAATACCAATTGAGTAAACAAATAGTTTGAATTTTGGGAGGAAAATCTGCTTATAAAAACTGATCTTTTTCTCTGAAGTGATTTATTCTAGTGAAGTTTAATTCATCTGCCTGCATCTATGCACCTGGAAACAATATTGTCGTTGTTCAGTTGTTTTTCAGTTGTGTCTGATTCTTTATGAGCCCATTTGGGGTTTTCTTGGCAAAGATACTAGAGTGGTTTGCCATTTCCTTCTCCAGCTCATTTTACAGATAAAGAAATTGAGTTAAGAGAAGTTTCTTGCCCAGGGTCACATAGCTATTAAGTATCTGAGGCCAGATTTGAACTCATGAAGATGAGTCTTACTGACTTCAGGCCCAATGCTCTCTCTATCCATTGTACTACCTAGATGAAACAATATCAACATTACAAATAGTCTAAGCTTCTAAAGCTAGTCTTCCATTTGGATGTGAAGTCCCCATTCCTCCATGAATTGCATGAGATAGGTTTCATTTTCTTGGGGTGATTTGTGGGGTACCTGTGCATCATAGAGTTTTGACAGAAGTCCCTCACTTGGGTACTCATTATATTCAGAGTGTTCACTTCCTTTCTCCTCTACCACATGTTCACAATCAGATAGAGATGGTATACATAGTTTCCCTGTTTGTGGATCCCAGTCTACGAGTATCCTTGACTCCTCATCTTCCTCTTGCTCCTTTGTCTCTGTGTTTTCCTGTGTTCTCTGTTGGAGATTTCTTAGTTGTGGATTATATGAACCAAGTAGTGCTTCTTGGCCAAAATTTGCTAAAGCAATCTCAGAGTCAAGCATTACTTTGCCCTGAAAGGGTATTCCATCCTGCAAGTTAATTCCCTGATCATGATGATCTATCCCGATGTCCCCAGGTCTTACATCAAACTCATATTCAATGATGGGTTCATCTTTTGTTTTTGAAGCACAAAGTAATTCTTGTTGAACTGTTGAAAGGCAGTGTAAAGTTTCTTCACTGTCACAAAAAATGCCCATTGCCTTTGAAGCATACCCCAAGTGCTTCACTTCTGATTCCTCCTGATGGCTCTTGCCCTGCATATTCTTAACAGTGTTTGGGTCAGGAATATCACTGTTTTTCCCCATTATATTCATATCCTTTGAGGAAGTCTTGGCATCTTCCACAATACTAAGGGTAATAAAGTTAACTACTATTTTTTCAGCTGGTGCAAAAAGTCTTTGGTCATATCCAGTTCCATAAATCAATACCTAAAAAGAGAAACAGAGCTTAATTTTTTTTCCAAAAATTAAAATAAGCATTGCTTTAAAAGAAACCTTGGTTTCATCAGATCCTTTTTTTTTTAAAGATCAACACTTGGCCACCTTTGGCAGTGGAACATCAGTTGGGCCCAAAGTCCCAAGCTTTCTTGGAAATTGCAGGGATGGAATGGTAACAGAATGTGACAAAACTGCGGAAAACCTTATCAGTGGGAATGTTTACCTCAGCTGATTTAATGGATCTGGATCCACAATCCCATCTCTGAACAATACTTACCAAGATCTGTTTATTTGTATGAACACACAATCAAGATTAAACAGAGGAAGTACAGGGGCCACTAGGTAGCTCAGTGGATAGAACTCCAAGCCTGAGATTCTAAGTTCAAATTTGGCCTCTGACACTTCCTAGCTGTGTGACCTTGGGCAAGTCACCTGACCCTAGCGAACTGCCTAGCCCTTGCTATTCTTCTTTCTTAGAGCTGATAGTAAGATAGAAGGTAAGGATTAAAACAAAGGAAGTATAATATTACATTCTATCCATCCCAAACCATGGCCAGAAGACGTGAGAACTTTTCACTAATATTAATCATTAATCTTCCTTAAAACCCCGAGAAAGAGGGCAATCTTTTAAAGAGAAGGAATCTGATGTTCAAAAAGAATACTTACTCACCATTTAGCCAGTGTGGCTTCATGCCTGGTTTTGGCTAATTAATTATACTTTCTTCCCTTATGCCATAATGACAATTAAAATAAGACCCCAAATTATAAATTTTAATCAACCTTCAATTATCCATGTCAATGCCCTGTGAGTTGCTCTAAAGGAAGCCTATTAATTATGGGCCAATATGTCATTGTTGTCTTCCCTATAAAGTTTAATTTTGTATAAAATAATAAATTACAAAATCAAGCCTGAGTTCTCCAATACGTCCCATTATTGCTGTCCAGTTGTTTTCAGGAAACTCTCATGCTTTGTGACCTTATTCAGATTAAAGATATCATTACACTAACTCAGTAAAATAAATTCTCCTCATAGCTATTTTCACACACACACACAAAAGCTGGAGGTCCCTGCTTATAATATTGAAGGGCAGTTAGGTGTCAGAGTAGATAGAGTACCAGGACTGGAGTCAGGAAAACTCATCTTCCTGAGTTCAAATCTGACCTTAGAAACTTACTGTGTGATCCTGGGCAAGTTGCTAAACCCTGTTTGCTTCCATTTCCTCATCTGTAAAATGAGCTGGAGAAGAAAATGGAAAATCACTCCAGTATGTTTACCAAAAAAATCCCAAATGGAGTCATGAAGAATCTGACACAACCGACACAACTAACAACAACAACATACTATCTAAGTGCTTAAAGAATGTAATAAGTGGGGGCAAGTAGATCAGTGGATTGAGAGCCAGGTCTGGACATCCTGGGTTCAAATCTGACTATACACATTTCCTAGCTGTGGGCAAGTCACTTAACCCCATTGTTAAACTCTTACTACTCTTCTGCCTTGGAACCAATACACAGTATTAATTCTAAGATGGAAAGTAAGGGCTTTAAGAAAAAGAGTATACTAAGTAAAAATTATTAAAATAATGAAAGAGTAGGCATTTAGAAATCTATTAGGTATATTTTTCACAATTCCCATACCAAATGATTACATTGTATGGATTTAATAAGTGCAATGGGACTTGCCACTGATCTAGAAACATGGTACATGTTTTCTAATAGTTTTGCTTTTCTTCGGAGATGCTTAATCTTTGGTTTTAATAAAAAATTGTTTTTTAACAGAAATAGGCCCTGAATCAGCAATTTCATTGATATAGAGAATTCCCAGGGGAGGAAATTCCTTCTGTCAATACAAGTTGTTACCTTCTCTTCAACTTGTAGTCTTTGAGAATTGTCTAGGACAGAGGCTTTATGTGGCCCACAATATTCCTATGTTTGGTCCAAAAAGGTTAAAAAATAATTGAGAAAGACTTAATAAAAATAAATAAGAAAATATTAAACCATGAATAAGGTTAATATATAGTTTTCTAAGTCAATCCATGGCCTGCAGGGATCCTTAGGCAAGGATTAGTAGCCTTTGCTTCTTTTTGAGTCTGATAACACTGGTAGGACACAGAGAGTACATGCCTTGCTTAGTCACACGATCATTATGTGTCAGAGACAGCTCAATCCAGGTCGACCCAAATAAGCTTCTTACCCACAATGTCAAGCTGCCTTTTGACAACATAATTGCCAATATATTTGGTGTTGTTAGACGATAGGAACTTACCAAGTTAGTTGGTTGTTTCTCCTTGCCCACATGTATATATCTGTACATAGAATAGCCTATTATTAAAAAAATAAATGCTGTAACAGAAATGGGCAAAACATAACAAAGGATGATTTTTACTTTCAGCTCTGAAGTTTGATCTGTTAAGAAAAAAGAAAAAAAATTAAAGTTGGGTAGAAGGAGGCAACTAGATGACTCAGTAAATTGAGAGTCAGGGCTAGAGATATGAGGTTCTAGGTTCAAATATGGCCTCACACACTTCCTATCTGTGTGGACCCTAGACAAGTCATGTGACCCCCACTGCCTGGCCCTACATTGGTAAAGGCTGCTCCACTACCCCTCTTCACCAAGTCTGAGAACATTTTTTACTTCACCTGCCCCTCTGCCCAGGAAGTCAATGGGAGAGCTTCCTTCCTCTTCTGACTCTGGTAAGGAGTTGGGGGCTCATATGCAACATAAAGATGTAGTTTAGGCACTAAGTCTCTAAAAGTTTCACCATCACTGGCCTGGCCTTTACCACTCTTCTGCCTTGGAACCAATACATGATATTGATTCTCAGATGGAAAGCAAGGGTTTTTTTTTTCCAAAAACAAAGATTGATTGAAGGAATTGGGCATGTTTAGTTTGGAAAAGAAAAGACTCATGTAGACATTCCCCTGTTTGAAGGACTGTTACATGGAGGAAGGATTAGGATTATTCTCTTTGGCCTCAGATGGCAGAGGCAGGGTAAGCTACACAGAGGCAAATTAAGACTTAATGCCAAGAAAAACATCCTAATAATCAGGACTAAACAAAAGAGGGATGAACTGACCCAGGAGGTAATGGGCTCCCCTCCTTGAAGGTCTTCAAGTGGAAACTAGATGATTCATCATTTTGTATGTGTGTTGGACTAGATATATGATAAGGTCTCTTCCAAATATCAAATTCTGTGATTCTAAGAGGGCTTACAGTTGTAAGAGAGGAATTTGCAAAGGAGAGAAATCAGATCTAGTGGTGCAAGGAGCAGCCCATGCAGGGGAAGGGCAGAAGGAAAAAACCTCAAGATTCCAGAGAAAGAACAGAAGCTATGAGAACTCAGAAACAGCCAGCTCAACTCACTTCTCCAGCTGAGAACTTGAGATCTCTGAGGCTGGAGGTCGCTCTGAACATCAACTGCTTCCCAGTGAACCCCTGAAATCTTTTACTAAGCTCAGATATTGTAGACTGAACTTTGAAAGAAACCATCTACTGTGAAAATCCTCTCCAAAGATTATTCTCCACCTCTCTCTCCCCAACTTGTTCTGAACTTCATTTTCTAACTAGATTAGATCAGGAGCAGGGACAAACCAGCAGCTGACTAAAAGAGGGATTGAGGCTGAGAGCCTGGACCCCTGAGATTTGGGGGGAGGTCAGTGTGTCAGTCAATAGGGATTCCTGCTGCCCACTTTCCTCACCCAATCCCTTCATTTCTTCTTTCCCTGAGTAATCACTATTAAAGTGTTACTACTTAGATCAGGTCTGCCTAGTTTCTGACACTGAGGAAGGGGAATGAATATTTGGGGGGAACTCTACCTCTCCCCAAAGAGGAGGGTTAGCTCAAACCCTAGGGATCCAACAGTTAGATCCAAAGAGCAATCTTTTCCCCTGTGCTGAGGAGTAACCTCCAATCTTAAGGGGAAGAAGTGGCAGTTGGGTACTGGAAGGATCCAGAGTCAGGAAAGTCTATTCTGCCTCTCAGCAATAGCTGAGACCAAGAAGGGAGGCAGTGAGTCATTTCACTGAAGCTCTTACCTCTAAGTCAACTTGCACCTTCCAGACCCACTCTCTGAAGAGACATATTCAGTCCCTCAAGGAGACAAAACTGGGTTACCTTTCCCAAGATCAACCTCTTTCCCCTCTCATTCTCTCAACTCTTTCTCTCCCTCTCTCTAGTTCCCCAGTATAGCTGGGTGTGACCCCCCACCCCCTTTCTGGCCATATATTACATAGTCCATATGAACATTTCATTGATGTTTAGTCATTTAAGTTGCATCCAACTCTTCATGACCCTCTTTGGGATTTTCTTTGCAAAGATACTGGAATACTTTCGCCATTTCCTTCTCCATTTCATTTAGCAGATGAGGAAACTGAGGCAAATAGGGTTACATAACTTGCCCAGGGCCACATACCTAGTGAGCATCTGACACTGGATTTGAACTCAGGTCTTCTTGACTTCAGTCCTAACACTCTATCCACTGTGCCACCTAGCTGACCCAAAGCAAATTCTTGTTTCTATTGTGTTTTGAACCGCATGGGAGGTGGATGTGATAACCACTACACTACAGAAACCAATTCTTATGATTACTTTATGACACATTTAATTGAATTTGATATCTATTTCTTCTAACTGCCTAAATGATTTTCACTGGCAATTCACTTATAACATCTGACCACTGCCAAAGCTGTTTATTAACAAGTCACAGTCTGCCTAAGTGAGACAATTCCTTCAGGCTGGTTTATTTTTTATTTTTTGGTTTGATTGACACTTTGGTTAATTTGACAGATGGCACATCATTCTTAATTTTACAGAAATATGCCATAAAGGTTCAGGAAGAGAATATACATTAGTGTATGTTCCTTCCTTTTCCCCTGTAGAACATTTTACTTTGAAATTGGGTTGGAGTGGGGAATTGTGTTCGTATCTGAATTCTATGACCCTGGGAATAAAGCAAGAAAGGATTTAAGCACTTCCCTAAATCAGTGTGTTTATGAGAGATTAGTAAGATGGTGGGATGAATTTTAATGTGATCAAAGTAGTTTTCCCTTTCCTTTCAAGTTTCCATTTTGGAACTTAATGACCCTTAGATTAGGGAAGAAGGGCCAGACATATGCTGCTCCATTTATAAAATCTATTATTCTAGTATCTTTCAGATGAACTCAAGGTTTCTTGCAACCTGGTAATCATGATTTACTGCCAGCTATTTCCAGAGAGAAGAAAAGAAAGAGAAAAGAGAGGTAACTAAGGAGTAAAGGAGTGTCTGATGACTTGCTTTCTCCTGCTCCTATAACATCTAGTGGAAAGATGCTAAACATTATTTGTTGTGCTTTTAATTTAGTCCTTTACATTCTAGGTCAAACCCAAGAACATTTTGCTTTATGTACCACTTCATCCAGAAAGCCCTTTCTGACCCCCTTTGTTTTATACTTCTTGATTCAATTATCTTATAATGTTGTGTATTAAGCTATTTGTGTTACTCTCTCTCCCTTACCTCGATAACAAGCTCCTTGACAGACGGGAACCAAGTCAAGTCTAAGTTTTATATGTCTCTCAGTTACTAGCAGAGTGTTCTGCACACAGTTAAGTACTTAATTCATGTTTTCATAGTGTCTTATCTGTTGTTAAATCCCCAGGAATTACTGATGACTCTAAAGAAAATATGAATAGTGAAAGCTATTATTTATTTTCTTCTTCAAATAGGAGGCAGGGTAGAACATATGGAATGGGGAAATACTTAAGGAAGTATGGTGAATATTTTAAAAAATGCCTCAAGGGCATGAATTCAAATATTGGCTTTATCACTTCTACCTCTATGATCTTGAACAAGTCATTGAACCTTTTAAAACTTCAGAATTCTCATCTATAAAGTGAAGGAGTAGACTAGTTGGCTTCTGTGGTCTAAATCTAGGATCCTATGATCTCCTGATGTAGGTTCAAATCCTAACTTTGCCATTTGCTACCTGTCACTTTGGACAAGTGATTTAATTCCTTTCTGCCTTGGTTTTGAAAGTGTTGGACTACATGGTCTCAAAGGGTCATGTCATCTCTTACACTGTGAACTTGGGAACCAGAAGAATCAATGGGATTAGGATGTTGACATGAGAAAAAAAGAAAAAGGACATGCTAGAGAAATTACCACAAACACTTTACAACTAAAAGTAGGTATATCTTTTAGAGAGAACCCTGAAATACGGTCAAGAGTATGAAGGTATAGACAAAGAAACAGAGAGAGACAAACCCACACAGTTCAGGGATGGCTGGGGAATAATATACTGCCAGTTGGAGATGCCGCACAAGAGAGTCATTTGGAAAGAAGCCTAGATAAATAGCCCTCATGACTCTGTCTTTGGCTTAGAGGAACAGGTCAGTTCAGTGGTTCATTGGTCAGAGAGATTCAGGGAATAACTGCGTAATATGGGAAATGAACCATATTGTCTATTTTATGGTTGCTCCAGGCAGCTTGCTAAGATTTTAAAGTTGTGCAGAAGGTGCTGATGACCTAAACTGATAGAGGGAATTTCCACACAGGGGAGTTCTCTATACCAGTGAAATCAAAGATTCATTTCCCATCACTATCCCTTTTCTGTTTGAAAGCACCCTTTTAGATTAGATAGTAACTAGAGCAAAGAATAAAAATGGTTGCTATGTTCCAGGTAATTACCACTTTTGCCTCCCATTGGATTATATGATCCTAGGTCTAGAGCTGAAAGGAATCTCAAGCCCTCCTCTATACTAGGGAGGAAACTGAAGCACAGGGAGTATGAGTGATTTGTGCAAAGTCCCACAGATAATAAGTGAAAGAGATAGGACTTGAACTTAGTTGTATCAGAGGTGGGATTTGAACTCCTGTCCTCACACCAGAGCCCATGTTCTTTCCACTATAGCCTGTTTCCTCTTGTTTTTGTTTAGATAAGGTGGCCACATAATCCAACTTCCTTTAGATTTTATCAGAATTTCTTCTTCATACACTGAGATTTTTTTTAACATACCTTTCAAGGTAGTGATGCACTGCTTTTCTGAAGGCTTAGAATTTCGAAGTGGTCCCAGGACATAGGATTGCACGCTGACACAATAGAGAGTATTCGACTCCAGCTGGGGTAGCTCCAACGTGTGATTTGTTACAAATTTGTACCACTAGAAAAAGGAATTGAAAATGTGATTTTTATAGCTTACTTTCATAGAGAATATCTTGTAGTTGCTAGAAAGCTGGACCTGGATTTAGGAAGGCTTGGGTTCAAATCATTCTTCAGACACTAGCTCTGTGACCACAGGCAGGTCAAACAACTTCTTTGAACCTCAATTTTCCTCATCAATAAAATACAGATAAGGAGGCCTGCAGTAAGAACCTCACAAGATTGAAATACTTACTAGCTATGTTAGGGGAAAGTTCTCATTTTTGTCATTTATAAAATTGGAATAATTCTCTCATACTTAGCTCATGGGATTGTTGTAAAGCACTTAGCACAGTCTCAGAAACATTTGTTTTTCTATCATTTTCAGTTATAGTTGTCTGTTTGTGACCCAATGTGGGGTATCCTTGGAAAAGATGCTAGAGTGGTTTGGCATTTCCTTCTCCAGCTCATTTTACAAATGAAGAAACCAAGGCAAACAAAGTTAAATGACTTGTCCAGGGTCACATAGCTAGTGTCTGAGGCCAGAATTGGACTCACAAAGATGAATCTTCCTGACTTTAGGCTTGGCATTCTCTCCATCCTGGAAGACAGTGAGCACTAGATAAATGTTAGCAATTATTGATAGCTATTAATTACAGATGACAATGTAAATGAGATGGTTTGTGAACTTTAAAGCATTATGCAAAAGTCATCTATTACTATTTCTAAAAATTGTTTTTATTCTTTTCATCTTATATTTTACTGAGATCAAATAGAAATGGTCCAAGGATGGGTCACCACCTATCATTATTCTTTTCTGTTGAATGCTTAGAGGATTATTATGCTGGTGGTTAAAATGACAACGTTTTTGTAATTGAATATGGGATGATTATGATGATGATTCATAGGCAAATATGACTTCAGAGAAGAAAAGCAACTAAAGAATAAGAAATAACAAAATTTCTCATCACCACAAGCTATTTTTAAAGCCTTTTTTTTCTGTCTTAGAATCAATTCTTGGTATTGTTTCCAAGGCAGAAGAGTGGTACAGGCTAGACAATGGGGGTCAAGTGACTTGCCCATAGTTACACAGCTAGGAAGTATCTGAGGTCAAATTGGAATGCAGGATCCCCCCATCTCTAGACCTCTAGATCTCAATCCACTGAGCCAGTAGTTGCCCCACCATAAGCACGTAAGGAAAACAAAACAACTAAACTTTACCACCATCATTTTCCTTTAGATAAAATTTCTATGTCATGAACAAGAACTGGATAGAAATAGAAACAAATGATAATGCATTGCATAATTCTTATCAAAATCGCTGTTTGACTCTTGCTAGCATTCATTGTCCTTTCGTTTGAGAACCTGATGGGCATTATACAAAGAAGATATGTCCACGTAGTTAATAACCATGATTTCTGCACACTAGTCCAGTAGCAATGTTTTGTCATGTTAAAAGGGAGTTTCTCTAGAGAAGAAAATCAGGAGTCATCATGCAAGTCAAGTATGGAGTCATTTTCACCCACCTTTAAACAGCACATTTTAAATGCTACAGACTTAAAAGAACAATATTTGAAAAAAAAATGCATGCACACAACACACATGCACACAGAACAAAGTGACAAAGTTACCTATAAGCATTGAGGCTCATGGGATACAGACATTGCATGCATACTTCGTCTTCACTCTGACTTTACCTTTTTGTTTGCTTTTGTGTTGTAGATTGATACATTATATTTCAGACTGGGGTAGATTTGGTGCATGGATACAGAAGTGTCTTCTGGATTTATCTTCCACTTCTCAGGGGCCGTCAGAATGACTGATATGGATTTTTCACCAGGAGTCAAAGCAACCACTGGGGGGCCAATTTGTGCTAGATGGACAGATAAAGACATTTATCTAATTGTTGAAGGTAATTCCATGCTGAAAGCTTGCAAAACCTCATGAAATTCATGGTACGCAATCACATAAGAGAAGTAATCATGAGACCCTTTTCGTCATTTTGGTTAAATAGCTTGTCAAGTACAGGATATAAGGGGAACCTCTATTCTTTCACATTCTGTATTCTCACAAAATTATAGCATGTAAAGGGGGAAATCACTGTCACAAATCCTGAACTTCAGATAGTTACAAAAGTAAGTCTGTGTGTTTTGTATTTAGATAACACTTTTCTAAAACGAGTCCAGAAACCTCAGTAAACATTTTAATGCTGATCATCCCTGATCATGAAAATGTCTCACAAAAACTCATTAGTTAACATTCTTGATGTCAGAAGGGAAAAAACAAACAAACAAAAGCTGCCTGATTTTGCAGATGGAGAAACCTAGACATATAGAAGTAGAGAAGTTTACTGGAGACCTCTTGGGATATAAATGAAGGAATTAGACACAGAAAAAAGAGGGTGGGCTGAAGTGTACTTGGGAAGTTCCTCAGGGCAAATGGGGTAGAGAATATTCTATTCCTAGAAGTAAGAGACAGGATGTTTAGGGTAGAAAAGAAACAAACACCAAATATTAAGCACACACTTTCTAAAGTTGTTGGGAGGGTCAAATGAAATAATTGTAAGGTTCTTAGCACAGTGCCTGCCACCCAGGAGGTGCTATGTATTTATATATTTTCTATGTAATGTATATGTTAGCTACTATTATTGTTATTGGATAACATTATTTATGTTGTATTATACTTTTTATTATGTTAAACATTCCTCAATTACATTTTAATCTGATTTGCACCAAATTTAGTGCTGCAGCCTGCAGAGGGATGAATTTGATACCTGTTTCATAAAGGATGTTATCATAGAGATGTATTTGTGAATTTAAAAAGAGGCAGGCTAGTTATGTATGGAATAAGAGAGATGACTGATTAATGTTTGCATGCCTTTCTGGAATTTAGGTAATGTCAGGAGATTTAGAGAAGAGCCAAGTGTGGTACAGTGAGACATTTAGAGTCAGAGGACCTGGGTTCAAAACCTACCCCCTGTGTGACCTCTGGCAAATCATTTAACCTCTCTGGTCCTTACTGGTAAAATGGATTTGATAGACTTTCAGATCCCTTTCAGCCCTCATTCTAGGATCTTTTGATATTAGGTCAAACCTCATTGGAATATTTATGAAAGGATATGGACAAGAGCTACAAAGGATGAGAAAGTCTAAAGGAATTATGATCTGCCTTGTTGAAGAGAGTACCCATGTTGATAATATCACAAATTCATCAGTATATCCAATTATAAGTGAGAAGTTAAGGTTTAAAAACTGATTTAAGGTCAACCCAAAAGTTTGTGGGAGGGGCAGAATTAGAACCCAGATCTCCTGACACATAGCATTTAGTGATCTCATTTGCTTTACAAGGCTAAATTATTTTTTAGGCACCAATAGATGAGAGTGGAGAAACAAAAAGTGATCTCTGAGAGTAATCCTTCCCAATCTGTTAACCTCTGATGCTTAACTACGTTACTTACTTTCTGACCATGGATTAAAACGTTCCGTTTCTACCCATTTGGAACAATCTTTCCCCCAGATGGCCTTAACTCTCCCATAGTATTGTTCTTCATAGTCATAAGTTTCACAGGAGAGGTCACAGGAGGTTATGTTCATATTTCTGCATTCTGATTTATTCAGCCATTTCTTTTGGCCATATCTGCGTAAGGAGAAAGTGGTACATGATGAAAACCTGAATGCCCATTGTTCATTACAGTCAAAATAATCATTACCTAAAACAGACTGGAAGTTAGGACCTTTTCTTCAGTAAAAAACAAAGGTGTCTGTCCTGGAGACAAAGAAGAATCTACTTTTGCTGCCAGTATTTTCTTTATGAGTCATTGTTTGTTGTCATTCCTTTTCTCTTCTGAGAATTATCATTTGAATGGTACAACTTTTTTTTTTTAATGCTCTTGGTCTACAGTATGAGTCTTATGTTTTGGGTGATCTAATTTGGGAGTAATGATATATGTGAGTTTTACTCATCACATGTACTGACATCACTTGGAAGGTAAAAGGAAAGATAAAGTCATCCTTCTCTTGAACAATTATCATTTCTGGTTTAATGATTTTACACTTTAAACATTTTATACAATATTTAAGCCAGATTGGCATAAAAAATCTAATAGAAACCACTGCCAGAATCCACCAAAATTATTTTTAAACTAATGATAATCCGGCTTTTGCACTCATTCTCTTCCTAATCATACTATTTGTAAGGTAGAATAAGTAGTGTCTATTATTGCCATTTAATCAATTGATAAGAGAAAGCAGAGGTGGAAATGAGACTAACATTGAGGTTCTTCGCATCTGGCACTAAACCAAATTATTAATGATAGAATACAAATTTTGACACTAGAATTTCATTTAGATACAGATGATAGAGATTTTATTTAGTAATTGAGTGCTTTTTCTTTTTTCTGTGCCCTCACAGCAGGCAGATCAATTGAACCCAGTTAGTATTTATGAAGCACCTACTATATTTTTCAGATTGGATGCTCATTGAGGGTAGAGATTTTTTGCCTCTTTTTGTATCCTCAGCTTTTAGCACAGTGCCTGGCACATGTTAATCAATAAATATTTATCGATTGATTCACTTGATTGATTGTTTTTAAGACTAGATCTTTTAATTTCACTGAGGTTGGGTGTATAGGTGCTACTCATAAGTCTGTTTCCATTTTGATGAACAGGAAAGCTTTGGATGCTTGTTCTCTCTTCCTTAAGCAATTTGGTGGATCCCTGCTCCTGGGGGCTTGCTATACTGATGCTGGACCTAGTTCAGATACCAAGCTTCAGAGCCCAGTGTTGCTCAGAACTCCAAAATTCAAGAAGCCTTACCTTTGGCGATCTTGGTTGGGATATAGGCCATAATGTCTACAAGCTTCTGCTTTGTCTAATGTTCTGTGCTAAGTGCTAGGGATACAAAAATGAAGCCAAATACAGTTTCTATACTCAAGGAACATGGTCCTTGCAAGAGCTATTTCTATGCCAAAAGTACTCTCCTCATTTCTGACTCTTAGAATCTCTAATTCTCTTAACAATAACAACAAAAATTTTTAAAGCCCATAGAAAATAACAAAAAACCACAAACCCTCACTTTCTGTCTTAAAATCAATACTAAGTTTCAGTTCCAAGGAAGAAGAGAGGTAAAGGTTAGACAACTGGTATTAAGTGACTTGCCCATAGTCACATAGCTAGTAAGTGCTTGAGGATAGATTTGAACCTAGAACGTCACTTCTCTAGGTTTAGCTCTACCTACTGAGATACCTAACTGTCCCTCTAATTCCCTTTAAGACTCAGGTCAAGTGTCACTTTCTGGAGGTCTTTCCTGATCTTCCCGCCTCCACCCCTACCTTCTAGTATGATACATCACAAAATTATTGTGCATACATAAGGTTCTGTATATACTTATATATTTACATTTTTTTCTCCTCCTCTCTTCCAAATGTAAACATCATGTGGGCAGGCACAATTTCATTAATGTGTTTATATCTCTAATACCCTGCACAGTATCTGGAACATAGTTAACATTTAATAAATACTTGATGGTTGATTGGAGTTTGTATAGTGACAGACTGGGGGCAAAGGAAACAAGAGCAGAGGTGAGCATAATAAAAGTTATCATGCAAGTGCATTATACAGGTATCACTGCCATATTGTAACTTTCCCCTTTGTGGTTTTGGCATATAATAGGTTGGTATAAGAAATTAAACGGGAGTTTTTTGGAAATTTTTCAGAAGCCACAGATGACACAGGAAGGACAGTAGACAACACAAAAAAGTTTAGAAACCATATAGAGCAAAATATATATAGAGAGAATATACTATATTTAGAGACTATATATATATATATATATATATATATATATAAAGAAGCAAAGAAATAAAGAAAAAGAAAGGAAGGAAGGAGGGGAGGAGGAAAAGAAGTTAGGAAGGAAGGAAAAAAGGAAGGAGGGAAGGAGGAAAGGAGAGAAGGAGGGAAGAAGAGAAGGAGGGAAGGAGGAAAGGAAGGAAGGAGGGAGGAAAGGAAGGAAGGAGGGAGGAAAAGAAGGGAGGGAGGGAAGGAAAGAGGAATGGAAGGAAGGAAGGAACTATATAGCTATGACCAAATACTTAACCTAAATTTTACAATAAATTACTGTAAACACCCCATAAAAAAAGGAAAAAAATTCAGACTTCTCAGATATGAAAGGAGGACCAAAAATTTTTACTCCTATTTTGCAGATCATGGAGGTCCTGTGCTCCTAACCCCTATGATGTGGAATGGATGCTTGTATTAAGGGAAGTTTTTCTTGCCTGTCATAGAGTGTCTAGTTATCTCTCCCATATACTTATAATTGGCAACCCATAAGTGAGCACAAGTGCATAGGAAATTGTGGTAAATTGGAAAAAATCCTAGTTCAAGAGTCAGGAGACATTCATTCAAATTCTGTTTCTGTCAGGTGCCACTTTGGTAACTTGGGCAAATCACCTAACTTTCTTAGGTCTTAGTTTCCTCAGCTATAACATAAAGGTACTGGACTAGATGGCCACTGAATTGTCTTCTAGTTCTAGTTCTAAAATCCTATGAAAGTAGACTAGTCTCCCCTTGATAAGCAGAAGAAGCCTTTCTATATAGACACTTGGTATAATATGTAGCTCCTCTCTATAATATTGTTTGGTTTTAGTTATGTCTCCCTCTTTGGGACCCCATTTGGGTTTTTCTTGGCAGAGAAGCTAGAATGGTTTCCCATTTTCTTCTCTAGCTCATTTTACAGATAAGGAAATGGAGGCAAATAGAGTTGAGTGACTTGTATTGGTGGCTGGATTTGAACTCATGAAGATGAGTCTTTCTGACTCCAGGCACAGAACTCTATCCACTGTGCTACCGAGCTGCCCTCTATATCAAAGCTAGATAGTCATTCATCCCACAAATCCTTTCTGCCAAATGTCTCACACTATACAGGAGGATTTCCTTTGTCATTTTATTCATTATGAAGGGAGAGGTAACTGAGTTTATACCACTGAGATTTAACTTTTATGATAATAGGAAATAGTAGTCATATAAAAACATATATATATAAAACAAGAACAATTATCCAGAGAACATAGGCTTGAAATTTGAGGATGTAGTTGGCACTACTCTGCTGAGGGAAACTATGCTTCTTGGCAAACAGATCTACTCTCTTAAAAAGATATATTTTTGGTAGCAATAGGTTTTGCAAACATACAGTCACTTGTGTTAAAGTTATGAAGCCAGCCAAGACACAACAGTGAAAGTCTGATCCTATTGACTAATAGAAGCTCAACCCTTTTTTTGGGGGTGTTGGAACTCTTTAGCAGTCTTTTGAAATCAATGAACCCTTTCTCAAAATAGTGCTTTTAAACACATAGAATGAAACACACAAGACTACAAAGGAAACCAATTATATTAAAATATAATTATAAAAATATTTTTGTAAAAACTCTATGATTAGGGACCTCTGTTATAACCAAAGTTATATATCTATCTATCACCACTGTTTGAATTGTAATATATTGAACACCACTGGTGAGGAAATTCTTCTATAAGGATCAGGACAACTGCAGCATCTGACAAGATGACATTTATGTACTATTTCAGTCAACATGTCAATAATAAGGCTATATGTATAGAAAAACTATTGTATCTGAGTCTGAGTAGAGGTTGGGTGAGAATAGGGATAGAAAGAGGAAAGAACATTTTAATGGGGAGAGAACCTAGTGTAGTAGAAAAGGCACTGGATTTGGAATCAGAGCAGATAATTTCAAATCCCATCTTTGCTCTCTGCTATATGCTTGACCCTCATTTAGAAGATCAATGGCATTATTGGGTAATGGCTTTTCTGTGAATTAGATTTAAGTATGGCAGAGTTGCACAAAGTTATAAATAAATGTATTACTTTACAACTAAATAAGAAGACAAGATATTTAAGAAAAATAGTTGTTAAATCACAAATCACTTTTAAGTCCTAATAGTGAGAATGTATTTTCTTTTGGGATCCATTATGTTTAGTAGGTAAAAATGTTGGCTCTGCAAACAAACTAAATGGTAATTGGGAAAAAAGGACTCTTCCAGTATCTTTGAAGCCCCAGTGCCAAGACAAAAGTCAAAGTGACTAGAGATGGCATGGAATGCAGTGGATGACTGTGGCATCTTTGTTGTCTGACCAAGCTCTAAGTGCCCCACAGTGCCTACCTCCATCTCCTTCATGGCTGTTTGAACAAATTGTCTAAGATGACTTGGAGTCCCATCTCTGCAATTTCCTACCAACTACCTGGGTAACCATGGGCAAAGCACTTTATCTCTTGAAGCCTCGTCTGTAAAATGAGGGCCTTGGGTTAGATTAGGGGTCCTTATCTGGAGTCTACAGAGATATTTCAGGATGTCTATGAATCTGAAACTTTTTTAATTTTGAAAATGTTTCCAATACAATTGATTAACTTTATAATCTTATTTGTTTTATTTTACTTACTTATTTGAAAAATCTTGCCTTCCATCTTGGAATCAATACTGTGTAGCAAGGGCTACCAGAGTCACATAGCTAGGAGGTATCTGAGTGCATATTTGAACTCAGGACTGACCATCTCCAGGCTTGGCTCTCCATCCACTGAGTCACATAACTGTCCCCTATTTTATACATGTAAAAACATAATTCTAAGAAAGAGTCCATAGGCTTCATCAGACTGCCAAATGGGGCCATGTCTTTTTTTTTTAACCCTTACGTTCTGCTTTAGAAACAATATTCTGTATTGACTCTAAGGCAGAAGAGTGTTAAGAACTAGGCAATGGGGGCTAAGTCACTTGCCCAGGGTCATGCTGCTAGGAAGTATCTGAGGTCAGATTTAAACTCAGCACCTCCCATCTCCAGGCTTGGATCTCTGTCCACTGAGCCACCTACTTGCCTGAGGGTGGGGGGTGGTCCATGTCTTAAAGAAGTGTAAGAACTCCTGAACTAGATGACCGTTAAGGTCTCTTCCAGCTTCAAGCCCTGTGATCCTATGGTTTGTTATATGGAGTTAAAATGGTGCTACTAGCAGATCAAAGAAGACATTTCAATCTGTGATTGCAAATATAGTACAGTAGGGTATATTAAATGCAAAGCTGCTCCAGATGCATTATTTGGAAGGGCATTTCTTAATTTTTAAAAAGCTAATTATCTTCTAACTCAATTTAATTTCATCTCTGTTTATGTGTTCTTATGAAAGTACCGATAGGCAATCGGGTTAAATTTAATCTCATTTCTAATCACTGCATTAGCAGTAATTAGCTTTAAATGAAACCAGTGAACTAGCAACTTTGCAAACAGAATGAGAAAGAGAAATTCTCCTAGTTCAAATAATGAAGGGTTTTCTTTTTCATTCTTGTGAACTAGCTTTGTGTTTTTTGTAATAATTTCACTCCTGTCCCACCTATTCAGGGTAGAGCTCTAGACACCCCTTTTAGGCACTTAAGAACTATTCCTTTGTATCATATTTGTCATGTTCTTCATTAGGCTGGCAGCTCTGTTAGGGCAGGAGTTATGTCTTAGCTTAACTCAACTGCCCAATCCCTCCTGGCATTCCTTATGTTGAACAAATGTTGATCCCACTGAAATGATTGAGATTGTAGCCTCACCACTTGGAAGGAGTCTGGCGACTTTGGGATGCTTTTTGCCCAGCTCTATTGTTTCTTGCTTTAAATATTTTCACATGGACTTCAGACATGCACAGACACATAAAGACTCCTTTACAGCAGAGAAATCTGCAAGCTTTCTTTTTTTTTTAGTTGTGCAATCAAGACTGTATTTGCTCACATAAATCATGGGTGGTTATCCTCTCACCATTCCCAACCCTCCAATCACATTAACATCTAAGGATCAGAATAAGCCCTGTGCCTCCACCTAAAGGAGAATTTTGAAGAGAACAGATACAGAGGAATAAATTCAGAGATGAATCCAAGAGCTTGTTTTAAATTTCAAAATCACCAATTGGAAAATTTCTAAATCAATGAGAAAATGTCACACATTTTATTATAGGAATATTATAAGTCTATATTTCTCATTAATGTGCTCATTAAAAATGGTGTTTTTGTTTATGCATCACAAACATTTTTGGAGGGCAGTGAAGTGGTACAATGGATAGAGCGCCAGGACCAAGGTCAGGAAGATTCATCTTTCTGTGTTCAAATCTGGCCACAAAAACTTACTAGCTGTATGAACCTTGGCAATATACTTAACCCAGTTTACCTCAGTTTCTTCACTGGTAAAATGAGATGGAGAAGGAAATGGTAAACTACTCCAGTATCTTTCCAAGAAAACTTTAACTTAGGTCACAAAGAGTTGGGCATTACTGAAACAACTGAACAACAACATTTAAAGATATCCCTCCGACTCCAAAGCCCTTTCAGGTAACAAAGAAAAACAGTAAGTAAAACTACCTTGTCTGACAGTGGGTAGAACAGTTTGCACTTGTATTCTTCCACTTCTACTAGCTAAAGGAGGGAGATGAATTTTGTCATCACTTCATTGGGGCCACGGTTGGTCATTACCATTATTCAGCATTTGAGGAAGGACAGATTTTGTTGCCTGTGATTATTCACCAGATTTAAATTAAGCGACATAAGAAAATCTGAGCTACTTTTGCCCATGGATAAGTTTCAGAATGGATTGATTGTCCAGTTCATTTGTATTGAGCTGGAAATTTTTGTCCATCCTTTTCCACTTAAATGTTTATTCATTGTCCAGGACCAAATACTTCTTTAAAAATAAAAACCCTTACCTTTTGCTTAGTATCAGTTCTAAGATAGAAGAACATCAAGGGCTAAGCAATAGGGATTTAGTGACAGGGTCACTATAGCCAGGAAGCTGTTGGCCGGAATGTCAGAGACTCATAAAGGTCATAGAATTAGAGCTGAAAGAAAGCTTAATGGTCATATAGTTTGACTCCCTAATTTCGAGATGGATAACCTGAAACCCAGAAAAATTAACAACTAGCTGTTTTGTAGTGCTTTGAGGAAGTGTGTGAGGCCACATTTGAACCCAGATCCTCTTGATTACAAGCCTGCCATTCTATCCACTGTGGGACCTACGGGCCTCTCAATGCTTCTTCTTTAATGAAAACAAAGAAAACATTTTGTCACTTTAATTTCATAGAAAAATATACCAGAATTAATGAGTCATTTAACTTTCATTTGTTCAAGAATTGTTATTTGATGCTATGAAAGGTTTATTTTTATTTATAGCACGAGTCCTTGGTCAAAGATGGTAGAAAGGAAAAATCAAACAAATAGAAAACTTACATCAGATACTGCACAGTGTAAACAACTCCAGCTCCTCCTAAGCCCTCTGGTGAATTCCACCGTAGAATGTTATTCATATTTACAGATGAAAAAGTGACATTGGTTGGTTTAGGTAAACCACTACTGATACAATGAGCTGAAAAAAAAATAAAAAAGGATTTACACAGAGAAAGAAAAAAATTTGCCCCTTAGTGTATTAGAGAATATGTGCTCAAAACACAAATGGCCAAGTTGTATGACAACCTTTTAAAAAAAATACTAAGTCTTTATTAAAAGGGGTAGGATGATGGATATTACAATATACAAAGTATATTACAATAGATAATCAGTGAAAGCAAATAAGCTGATTTGTTCAAATGATTAGGTCCTACTAAATTCATGCTAGAGGATTTAATGAGTCAATGGCATCAATTGCAGAGCAATTAGCTAAAGTGTAATCATGGAGGATTGAGGAAATGTCTAAATGCCACATACCTAGATTATAACAGAAGGACCATCCTAGAATGAAAAACCCAAGTTTAAAACTCAGTACCAGGAGATACAATCAAAGGAACAGAGGAATTTAAATTTCATTTGTAATCAAAATGCTATTGAGTAATAGCGTGACTGGATTAAGAATATGCCCTGACATGACTGTCCATGTTTTCTTCTTGACAAGAATCTAGGGAATATCACAGAGACTCTAGTGCAGAGTCAAAAAGTCCTTAAACGAAGCCATTGAGGGCAGTCCAGTATTGGATAAATTCTCTTGGTTCATGTATGCTATTAATAATAACTGAAAGTTATATGGCACTTGTAAGTCTGAAAAACTCTTTACATACATTATCTAATGATGGCTTCATTATAGCCCTATGAGGCAGACATTAAAAGTAATATGTTTCCCATTTTTATAGATGCCACCAGATCGTGTCATAGAATTAGAGCTGAAAGAGAGTCAATGGTCATTTAGATCAACTTCCTCATTTTACAGATTAATAAACTGAGGACCAGAGAAATTAAAAACTACAATTTATGTAGTGCTTTGAGATTTGCAATGCAGGGTATCTAGGTGGCACAGTGGATGGATCACTAGTCCTGGAGTTCAAATCTAGTGTCAGACATTTCTTAAATGGGCAAGTCATTTAACCCTGTTTGTCTTTAAAAAAATTTGCAAAACACTCTATACAGTTATCTCATTTGATTCTTAGTACAATAATATGAGGTAGTTAGTAAGCTCTGGCAATTTTTATCATGTAAGAAAAATCTCCAGCATTACTCTTGCAACAGATTAAGACTTTTTCTTGAATTGTCCTAATTGAGAACAGAAAGCCTTATCACCTCCAGGCACAAAGAGACCAAAAGGATAGTCATTTTGTTATTTTTTTGATCACAGTAATCCATGAAACAAACAAAAATACAAAATGGCACCCATTCCTATGGGCCTTTTTTTTTTTTACAATTCTTTAGTGATGATAGCTGGATCTTTCCATCTGACTTGTAGATGAAATCTCCTATATGTATTTTTTCCCCTTAACCAAAAAAAAAAAAATTGGTAAAGAACACTAAGAATCACAATGTTTAGATAATCTCCAAAACTTTGTTGGTTGTAGGTATTATAAGTACAAGATCTTTGACCAATAACCAATGAATACATGTATAATTTCGAAGAGAATTCATATTAATCTTGGTTCTTACCATAAACAAAACCAAAGGAGGAAGAAAATCTCAGTTAAATAGGATAGTTCACAGGCACTCCTCAGAGGGGCAAAAAAAGAACTAGTAGAAATGTTATTCCATGCCTAAAGGCAATGAGAAATATGATTTCTAGGCTCACTTTTACTACTTATAAATATTTGCAAAACTATGAGCATGTCAATAGTTGTTGCTTATGTACCAATATTGGTTAAAGCAGTATTTGATGAGGCCCTCCCAATAAAACCAACTGCTTCTGTAGGAGCTATAACCTTTGCCTCCTCTGTAGAGTCTGCTCCTGAAAAGAGAAAAGAAAACGGAACCAAAAAATTGAAAAAAAGAGAGAAAAGAAAGTTTTTATCATCAATGTCCTTGGTTTTGTCAGATGGTGCAACATTAAAAACAGATGTGGTTTTTATGAATGGAAATAATATTAAAGAGATGAATTACCATTTGCTTTGCCCCTGCATTCTAAGGATCACAGACCTTTCCATCTGACTTGTAGATGAAATCTCCTATATGTATTTTCTCCCCTTAACCAATGTGAGCTCCTTGAAAGCAGATACTATGTTGTTTTCCTATTTGTATCCCTGACTCTTAACTCAATGTTTTGTACATTTAAAGCACATTTTAATCAGTGCTTTTGCCTTCAAATTCCTTCCCTCCCTCCTTCGCTCTCTCCCTCCTTCCTTCCTTCCTTCCTTCCTTCCTTCCTTCCTTCCTTCCTTCCTTCCTTCCTTCCTTCCTTCCTTCCTTCCTTCCTTCCTTCCTTCCTTCCTTCCTTCCTTCCTTCCTTCCTTCCTTCCTTCCTTCCTTCCTGCCTTCCTTCCTTCCCTCCTTCCCTCCTTCCTTCCTTCCTTCTTTCCTTCCTTCCTTCCTTCCTTCCTTCCTTCCTTCCTTCCTTCCTTCCTTCCTTCCTTCCTTCCTTCCTTCCTTCCTTCCTTCCCTCCTTCCGTCCTTCCTTCCTTCCTTCCTTCCTTCCTTCCTTCCTTCCTTCCTTCCTTCCTTCCCTCCTTCCATCCTGCCTTCCCTCCTTCCCTCCTTCCTTCCCTCCCTCCTTCCCTCCTTCCTTCCTTCCTTCCCTCCTTTCCTCCTGCCTTCCCTCCTTCCCTCCTTCCCTCCTTCCTTCCTTCCCTCCCTCCTTCCCTCCTTCCTTCCTTCCTTCCTTCCCTCCTTCCCTCCTTCCCTCCCTCCTTCCCTCCTTCCTTCCTTCCTTCCTTCCTTCCTTCCTTCCTTCCTTCCTTCCTTCCTTCCTTCCTTCCTTCCTTCCTTCCTTCCTTCCTTCCTTCCTTCCTTCCTTCCTTCCTTCCTTCCTTCCTTCCTTTCTCCCTTCCTCCCTCCCTCCCTCCCTTCCTTCCTCCATTCTCTTCCTCCTTCCCTCCCTCCCTCCCTTCCCTCCTTAAAATCAGTGATTTCAATGTAAAAGTGTAAAAATATAAATACAGTGAGAAATTCATAGGAAAGCAAGTTCTAGTAGGAAGAAAGGAGAAAGCCCAAAGACTTATGGGCTACAAAGAAGCTTCATTTTTCTTATGTTGTAAACATTTCCTTTGAGTAGACATGCTGGACATGTTAAACATCAAATAGCACAGAATCACTTTTGTATTCTGGAGCATTGTGGCAGTGTGGTGAAGCTCATGAATCAATTCTAAGATTTTAAATTCATGAAATAAAATATGTAGAATAATAAAGAAAATTAATTATATTGAAATAGAGTGATCAAGACATTTTTTAAAACTATTGGGAATAAAATAAGCATTTGAGTTAATTTGGATCTTAGTAGCTAAGGACAGAGTAAGGATACTGAGAAGTTGCTTTAAGACCAGCTGGAATCTTGGAGTAGGTTCCTGGTAAGGAAGTCTGAGAAACCTTAGAGGCTGTTGGTTTTCCAACTGCAAAGACACTCTTGGAGAGAGTTGTCAGTCTAAAAGACTGGTTGGATTGTGCTCCCTGGGAAACTGGAAACCCAAGTGGCAATTGAAAGAGAACAGGTTGAAGTTTTGGTAATAGTTTGTGAAGAAGAGAAATAAAGTCTTTTTTCCTGTGTGGCTGCAGAATGGAACAGGTCAACTGGGCCTATTCAGGCCTTACTGAAGCCTGACTAGGCCCTGAAAAGAACTGGCAGTTGGAAAAGTGAGCTGGAAAGAATACCAAGAGGCATTATAAAATATATATAAAGCACAGAGACTGATACACTGTGGTACAATAGAATGTAATGGAATTCTCTACTAGCAGCAATGCAATCATCCAGGACAATTCTGAGGAATTTATGAGAAAGAATGTTGTACACAACCAGAGAAAGAATTGTGGGAGCAGAAACACAGAACAAAATCAATTACTTGATCACATGGGTCGATGAGGATATGATTGGGGATGTAGACTCTAAATGATCACCCTAGTACAAATATCAATAATATGGAAATAGGTCTTGATCAATGACACATGTTAGACCCAGTGGAGCTGTTTGTTGGCTCTAGGAGGGATTTGGGAGAAGGGGAGGGAAAGAACATGAATCATGTAACCATGAAAAAAAATGTTCTAAATTAATTAATTAAATAAAACATTTCAAATAAAATATATAAGGATATTATCAATTAGTATGATTATTTAGGATAGTATTTTGGGAATTTAGTCTAGTGATAAGGAATATAAGGAGGCTTGGGGAAACTCGAGCAAGAAGACAGTTCTTGCGAACCAGAGGGGGGATAAAATTTAGATTCTTTTTAGATTAGGGAAATAATCCTCCATTATTTGTTTACCTATCTTTTCCTACCTAAAAACCTTTTAAGAAATATTAAATAGGTTTTGCTAAGCTGTCTCCAATTATTTTAACTCAGCCGTTTCTGACTAGTCCCAACAATTAAACAGAGCCTCAGCTCAAACTGAGCTGGCAGTCAACTGCCTTTTAGACAATAACAACAACAACAATTAGAGCCTACCAAAAGATATTGTTTCCAATTACAATCCAACAAAACCAATCCAAGCTTAAGGACTCTTGAAATAACATTATGAAAATTGAAATAAATTATATTTTAATGGTCTAAAATACTTGTTACTTATTTTGGAATTATCCTTGACTTAAGAGTCAAGATCAAAATGAGCAAAAAGCTAGTATTATAATAAGAAAAACTTAAGGCAAATAATTGAAAAGACTCATTTCTGAACTTTTTAAGCATGTAATTAAAATAGGTATATAAAAATAGGTAATGGACAGCAGAAATTCTAATAACAATTATAATAATTTTTACAGAAATTTCATCTAGGTTGCTCAGTAGATAAACTGCTGGGCTTACAGTCAGAAATATCTGAGTTCATATTTCACCTTTGACATTAACTGTAGCTCTAGAAAGTCAGTTAACCTCTGTTTACCTCAGTTACCTCATCTGTAGAATGTCAAAAACACTTACTTTCCAGAGTAATAATGATAAAATAAAATATTTGCAAAGTACTTTGATTATGGAATCCAACTGCCAAAAGACCAAAGGAATTCAGAAAGGACTTTAGCCAACAAACACTTGAAAGAATCAAGTGTTTGTTGGCTAAAGTCCTTTCTTGCAAGAAGCAAGTGGGAAAGAGATGTCAAATACTACACCTGTGTGGACTATAAATCTATTTGTCTGATCTTATGAGGAAGAATGGTAGCAGAATACAAGCTATATCAGATTATAAAGCAGAAAGAAGTAAAGGTGAATGAAACACACTTAAAAGAAAGCTTGGCAAAAGATCAAACTAAGCAACATCATCTTATGGACATGGAAGGATGAAAAATGGGATGATAACAAAGAAAAGAAAAAGAAAAAATATCCAAAGAGCATAACAATCTATTTTGACCATGAAGAACAGAGGAGTTATTTCACTTAGATGCTAAAATCATAGTCCTCAATGTGATTATGGTGGAAGTAAAAATGACAATAAAAAGAAAGGACGGAAAAGCAGCTCTTTGAATATAAGCTTTCGGAGAGTAATGTGCTCCCTTTTATCTTTTCATCTGCACATTAGACAAAGTGTATAGAAAGGAGATGTATGTTGGAGATGACAAAAATGTGGGCACCTTGACATATTGATGTACAAAGATATCATAAGGAAGGGAAGATGCCAAATTAATGGGAAAACATTCGGATTTATTAACACCAAAAAAGGAACACAGAGAATAGCAATAGTTATCAGCCTATGTGCCCACTTTTTGAATTATACAAAATCTTTATGTGAATCCTCTATCAATGCATGAAGGTTATGTATCAGCAACAAATGAGCAGAGGAAGTGAAGGGAACAAGCACTTGTTAAATTCCTAGGATATGCTAGACATTGTGCTGAACACTTTATGAGTATTATCCAATTTTATCCTCACAGCATCCTGAGAGGTAAGTGCTATTATTTACCCCATTTTTACATTTGAGAAAATTGAGGGAGACAGATGTCAAGTGACTTGCCCAGGGTCACTCAGCTAGCAAGTGTATCTGAATCTGGATTTGACATCAGGTCTTTCTGATTCTTGAAGTTCAGTACTCTATCCACAGTGACCTGGCTATTCAATAATAAGGGCATTAGTAGAGAACAAACAAGTTTTTACAAGTGATAATCTACAACTACTCTTTATTTCACAGTTGATTAAAACTATAGAGAATATAAGAGTTTCTGTGCTTATTGTTAGTTATTATTATTGCCACAATTATAAAAAGTATTCAATTTGTTACAGCAAAATTCTATCATATAGGCTCTTTTTCATCAAGATGTCTTCCAAACATACATTAAAATAATTTCAGATTCCTTGAAAGCTATGACAGAAAAAACAATACTGTTCAATGACTCCCTAATTATAAACATTAAAAGAGGCATAAAAGAGAGAAAGATATGATCTCCAAAGTAATTTTGTCACTGTTTTGGCAGAGATCTGGGTAAAAATGCCAGTTAAAGAGGGATTCCCTATGGATGGTGAGATCCTCCAATTGTCCCTCTTTGCAGATGATATTGTCCTAATGGCATCCAGCTCCAGAATGCCAAAGAGTCTACTTGAAGAAATCCATAACCACTCAATTGAGTGTGATTTGAATTACACAGAAAAGACCAAGTGGATGAAGAATGTCTGATGCCCAGATTCTGATATGAGTTTGGATAAACTCTTTTAGAAAAAGACAATACAAATAGACAATTTGGTCCCAGAGTTAAGGAAGAGGAAGAGGGTTGGAATGCTTTGGGGAAACTGGAAAGCATCTTTATACTTCCTCTGGAAACACATCCTCATTTTCTTTACATGATCATTCTGCTGGTATTCCTATATAGCACTAATAAACACTTTTCCAAAAGAACTGAAAACAAATATGGCAAAGAGGGCAATAAGAAGGCACATAGTAAGTATGAACACATAGTTAATGAAGAACTTCAAAGGAAAATAGTAATAAAAGATGTCATAAGTGAAATGTGTGATAGGAAGAGAAGATAGGTCGGTTATGTGGTGAAGGTAAGTGATGACAAAGGGACAGCTAGAATATCCCACTTGTTTCCTCCTGATAGCAGAGGAAAATGAGGAAAGCCTTCAGCACATTGAGTGTATTACCTCTGGTGTACTTAAGGGAGGAGATGGACCAATGTTAAAAAGGACAGGAAGGTATGAGTGGGTTTTATGAAGATTGGATTTAGAAATATGATTGTACCAATGAAGGTACTTAGCTCTTCCTTTATTGGGAAGATTGAATTGTAATCCAGTCTATTTTTAGATTTTAATCTACAAAAAGGTGATAACTCAATATTTTAAGTAGATCTACCCATTTTAACTATAAAAAGGTGTTAAGTAACTACAAAAGGTGAACTAACCAAAAAAAGGTGTTAAGTAACCCAAAAAGGTATAATCTAACCAAAGAAGGTGTGAACTAAAGAGCAGGCAGTCGTAGAGAAAAGCATCTGCTGTGATTGATACATGTGAAATATAGGGGAGGTGATACAAGAGAAAAAGATCTTTTAAAATGGGATCAGAGGCCAGAAGAAGAGATGTATTCAATTCAAGGAGACCAAAGAGCTCTCTGACTGGGAGGAGAGACTGGAAGAGGAACTCGATCCTGGAGGAGCTCATGCAGGAGACCTCAGACTGCTTTCTTTTTAGAGGGTCACCATTGGTGAGTGAAAGGCTGACTTAGTGACCCTGCCTTTCTAGGAGTTGTAAACCTCTGAAAAAGGCCCATCATCTTGGGACTCTTTTCCCTAATAAGGGCTTTAGAATTTCTACCTGGCTCAGAGGAAGCTGGAGTTTTCTCTCTCTCTCTCTCTCTCTCTCTCTCTCTCTCTCTCTCTCTCTCTCTCTCTCTCTCTCTCTCTCTCTCTCTCTCCCTCTTTCCTTAAATCTTCCTCTATTGTAAATAAACTACCATGAATTCCATTCTACTTTAGTAATTCATTTTGGGATTTAGAAATTAAATCCCTGGTGACCACCTATATAAATATTTAGAGTCCAACCACAATTTAAATTTAACTGTTGTGATATGTATCAATGGGGAGAATCACCAAATTAAGACCCTAAAACAAGGTGAATTTGAGTATTTTATTCATGGTACCACACCTAATAAAATGTAAGAGGAAGTATGTGAACTGAATTCTTCCTCAATAAGTCCAGCACTCTCTCTAGTATCACTTTCTATTTGGATTAGTGTTGGACTGGGAAGTTGATTTCAGTCTTAAAGATGTGGCCTGGAAACAGATAATTTCAGTTCAGATTTATCCAAGGATCTTTCAAGAGTTACTCTGTAAAATAATTTTGAGGGGATTAGAATAATAATAATGTGGGAATTGGGTGAACCATACTGACTTCATTTTGTGATTCAATTCTGGAGCAAGCGCTTTCTATTTGATTATGGGTCTGTCCAATTTCTGACTTATATGAAAACTATTCAATTATGGGAATTGTAAGAGGATTTTTTGGCATTGTTTGAACCTGTTCCTGCTTGGCTTGGCTGGCTTTAGACCACCTTTACCTACTGCTAGAGACCCTTAACTGAGGATCTAGGTTATGCTGACCAGAAACCCAGTCAGATCTAAAGATTGATGCTGGGAGTTTTCTTAGAATTATACATCAGACTGGCCAATATGATAGTAAAGGTCTGATAAATATTGGGGGGAATGTGGCAAAACTGGGACACTACTGCATTGTTGGTGAAGTTGTGAACTGATACAACTGTTCTGGAGGGCAATTTAGAACTATGCTCAATGGGTTATAAAACTGTGTAAATTCTTTAATCCTGTTATACTACTACTGGGTCTATATACCAAAAGAGATCATAAAAAAGGGGGAAGGATCTACTTGTACAAAAATATAGCAGTTCTTTTTGTGGTGGCAAAGAATTGGGGAAACTGAAGGAATGTCCACCAATTGGAGAATGGCTGAACAAATTGTGGTATATGTTAGTATTGGAATACTGTACCAAAAAACCCAACCAATTGAAGCCTTCTGGAAATAAAAAGGGGGCTATCAGCAAAGCTATTAGCTTAGGCAAATGATTAGACAGATTTCCAGTGTGACTTGAGACAGAAGCTATATCCAGTCTGCATCCAGTCTCAGAAAGAGCAAAGAGCTCTTCTGAAAAGGAGAGGAGTGGAGAGTTGAGTCATGGAGTATTTGAAAACCTAAAATGAGGACCCTTAGAAGCTACCAAGAGGGATAGGGACTAGTTTGGGTTCAAGGGTGCTCAAACTGGGATATGTCAGTCCTAAGGTCTCTGAATTCCCCCAGAAGTCTAAATGAAACATGATATCAGATCCTGAAGAGCACTAACTCTGAACCTCAAATATCTGGGACTCAGATTAGGTGGAAGTCAGGCAGGGAACCCAGGTGACCTAGGGAGAAACTAATCCTATCATAAAACTCCAGTTCAGTAATTAAGACTGGAGAGATGAATAAATTGAAGAAAACTGCCAATGTTATAAATAGTTGCAGATATCCCTTCCACATTGTAGGGGGTCAGGGGCATGGTCCCCTTAATCTGGAAAATCCATGTAAAAATTTTTGGCCATCTCTTTATACCAGAGAAGTCTTGTTTTTTTCTTTTTCTTTTATGGGGTGTCTACACAGTACCTTATATTCATTTATGAGTTACTAAGCTTTTAAAAATATCTCTACATTTCTAGTCTTTGTATGTTGTTTGCTAACTATTGTGTCATTTTGCAAACTTTAGATTTTTACTTATTTTAACTTTAAAAAGGAACTGTGTATATTTATGGCATTAAAAGAAAATATATTGCTATTATTCAATATGATATTTAATTAACAATACATATATTTTATACATCTCCGAGTTTCTAAACCTTTTCTGTGTCATCTGCTGGCCTTTGTATGTTGTCTGTGGCTTCTGCAAAATTCCCCTCAATTTCCACTTAATTTCTTATGCTGACCCTTGATAAATGGGAACTGCAATGGGGAAATTTGCAATGTGAAAGGGATACCTGTACTACAAATAGAAGTGATCAAAAATCCAAGCTTCAGGAGAGTAATAATGACATAGCTGCAAGCAGAAGTTCAAAAGGAAAAAATGGATTTTCCACAAGCACTTCATTAACATAGGAAGAAATGAGTGCTAAGATTTCTGGTTGGTCTCCATACTACCTGTCTCTCCCTGCTCCAGTCCATGTTCCACACAGCTAAAGAGAATGATTTTCTTAAATTCACGTCTGTCTTTTCTATTCATTTACTTAATAAACCCCACTGGCTCCTTATTACCTCTAGTATCAACTATAAGTTCATCCTTTAGTATTTAAAATTCTTTATAACCTTTACCTTTCCTATGTTTCTAGTCCTTTTATTCATTATGGTCCCATGGATGACACCAAGCTTTAATGAATTAGTAGGTTTAGGTCCTAAGGAATGGAAGTACTGAAACGTTCTCTGCCTGTTAAAAATGTTAGATAATCTCACTATTCATTATTTCAGGCAGTTATACATTATACTTTGGAACTCCCGTGGGTTTTTTGGGGGGTCTTCTTCCACATGATGAATATGGAAATATGTTTTGTATATAACCAATATCAAATTGCTTACTATTTCAGAGAGAGGAAGTAGAGGGAGTGAGGGAGAGAATATGGAACTCAATATCCTAGAAAATGAATGCCAAAAATTGTTTTTTCACATAATTGGGGAAAAATAAAACATTACTGAAGAAGAAAAATATTTTGGAACTCTTTTATAATCTCCATTCTAATTTTGGAACTAGACCAATGATTTCATTGATGTATGGAAATTTTCTTTGAGGAAATGTATATAAGCACTTATTGTTCAACTCTGAGAGGTCCAGTGACTTCCCCAGCATCACACAGCCTGTCTGTGTCAGAAGTGGAATTTGAACCCAGGTCTTCTTGACTGAGTTTGACTCTCTCTCCATTGCATCATACTTGCTTCTCTTTAATCTTCTTGCAGATGGTATCTTATGAGGCTTTAACTTTTTATTGTTTGGGGAGGCATGTCATAATAGATTCAGACTGCATCCTAATGAAATATGCCAACAGAACACTTTTATATGTGTATATATGCATATATCCTAAGGCTAATATTAAGAGCAGGAAAAAAAAAACCACAATGTTAACAAAGACTTCATTTCCACCTTTTAGGCTAGTAATAGGTTGTATTCACATACATATTCATCATGACAACTGAGATTAGTGAAAAGTATGAGCAACTATTGTCCTATAAGAAATATAATTGACTCTGTCTTTTTTTTTTCCATTTCTGTGGGCATTTGTATTCTAAAGAAATAAAAAATAATAAAAGAGCAATATATTTGTGCAATATAAATCTAGCAATTTTGATTGATTCACTGGTCAAATATTTATTCAATCCCTGTCTGTATGACTAACATAAGGAAGCTCCGAAAATGGACTGTCTATAAGAGCTCTTTAATTTAGAGACAATCAACTTCTCTCCTTCTTAAAAGGGACAAATGGTTCTGTAAAATAGAAAAGGTGTCTACTCTTAGCTTGAGTTAAAGAGTAAAATGAATAATTTAATGGATCTATTCTCTCATTAATAAGTGTTATTATTATATTCCAATTCCAATTTTCCAAATAATAATTCCAATGATAAAGATTGCAACTCACCCTGTATGACTTCTGTCCATATTTTCCAATAAATGTTCCATAAGGAATCCACTCAATATACTGGAGTACTTCTCATAGACCTCTTGACATTTAGTGAATGTCAGTGAAATCTGTGTTGTTATTTGTGTTTTTACTGGATGATTTACCCATAAATTTGCATAAACATAGAATCTCAGAGTTGAAAGATATCTCTGAGTATATCTAGTACAACCCACATACAAACAAGAACCCGCTCTACTATACATCTGAGATGTACCCTAACTTTTCTTTGAGAAGCAGTGCTATACATTGGAAAGATCACTGGTTTGGGCTTAAGGTGAATTAAGTTCCAATCCCAACTTTGGTGCCCATGTGACATTGGATGAGTCATTTAACTCTCTTTGGGCTTCATTTTCTTCAGTAAAATGAGGAAATTAGATAGATAGTCTCTAAGGAGTCCTTCGGTTTTAAATTAATAAATGAATTAAACAGCAAGCAGTCTCCTTCTTTAGGCAGCTTGCTTTACTTTGGGAATGCTCAAAATAATATGAAATTTCCCTTTACATTTCTTTCCTTAATTTCCATCTTTGCAAGTTCTATCCATTGTTCCTATTAATGCCCTTGGAGCTTGAACAGAAAAAACAAACAAACAAACAAACAAAAACCACCTATTCTTTGTTCCCGGCAACAATCTTTCAAATATTTAGAGGCACCTACAATATTCCTTCACGCTCTTCTCCATTCTAAATATTTCCATTTTCTTCCATTAATATTAGTCAGATATGTGCTTGAGACACTTTTCTATCCTGTTCACTCTCTTTTGAATGGATTCCACTTTCAAATCAATAATTCAACTCAACACATATTTAAGTGCTCACTATATATCAAGACCCAGGCTAGTCCCAGAGATACGAAAAAGAAAGAAAGGAAAAAGAAAAAAAAAAGAAAACAGACCCTGGCCTCATGGAACTTACATTCTAGAAGGGGTATGGAGGGCTTATTAATATCCTTGCTAATATGACACCAAGAAGTGAAGTCGTGAAGTCTTGTGCAGTTTTGACTAAGTGCCCTATTTGTGATGGGATCAGTTACAATAATCCAAGAAGAAGAGATCTGAGGCATAAAGAACATTGAATCATCTTGCTTCACAATGACCAGGGGACCAGGTGACAGACACTGTTAACACAGGAAAGGAAAACAGTTTTAAACTTATTCATGAACAATGTATTGAATTAAATTTAAAAAATGAAGTTTTACTGTCCTTAATCATCACAGCATGTATAAGAAGCAAGTAAATAAATTACTCTGTCAACTAGCAATGATGCCTGCCTTACCTATTGGGAAGAAAATGCTTTGTACATTTAAATAATTAAGCTATCATTATTAATGATGTAATAAGTTTTTATATATAAATGCAAGCTATTATTAACTATGAAAACTTATGGAAACTTCATAATTATACTTTTAAACTGAATTATCTAAAATACCATTACACTATTTTTTTAAACCTTTACATTTTGTCTTAGAATCAATACTAACTATTGGTTCCAAGGCGGAAGAGTGGTAAGAGCTGGGCAATGGGAGTTAAGTGACTTTGCCCAAGGTCATAGAGATGGGAGTGTCTGAGGCTAGATTTGATTCCATGACCTCCCATCTCCAGGACTGGTTCTCTATTCACTGAGTCACCCAGCTGCCCCACCCAGTTACATTATTTATAACTGTTACAATACTCTGGATTAAATAAGTAATATTTGCTTCACATTATGAGGTATTTTTCTTTATATTCTCACCCTTAGAAATCCATCTAGCAGAAAAAGAAAATAATTTTCTCCGACCCATGTCTCAAACCAAAAACAAGCAAAGAAACGCCTTATATAGAAGACTACCCTAAATAGAAGTTAGTTCCTAATTATAATTAGTAAGGAGTGAGGAGTTGCTTAAGAAAGTTAATCCTGGGGCAATTAGATGACCCAGTGAAAAGAAAACCATGTCTGGAGAGGGGAAGTCCTGGGTTCAAATTTGACCTCAAACACCTTCTACCTCTGTGATCCAGGGCAAGTTATTTAACCCCAGTTGGTTCACCCTTACCACTCTTCTGCCTTGTAAATTATACTTATATCCATTCTAAGAGAGAAGGGAAGGAAGGAAGGTATGAAGGAAAGAGAGAGAGAGAAAGAGAGAAAGAGAGAAAGAAAGAAAGAAAGAAAGAAAGAAAGAAAGAAAGAAAGAAAGAAAGAAAGAAAGAAAGAAAGAAAGAAAGAAAGAAAGAAAGGAAGGAAGGAAGGAAGGAAGGAAGGAAGGAAGGAAGGAAGGAAGGAAGGAAGGAAGGAAGGAAGGAAGGAAGGAAGGAAGGAAGGAAGGAAGGAAGGAAGGAAAAGAAATAAAGAAAGAAGGAAAGAAAAAGGAAGGAAGGAAGGAAGAAAGGAAGAAAGAAAGAAATCTAATCCAGACCTTCAGACTGTGATTACCACAAACCTTCCCTTTGACTACTGAACTCAGACTTTCCAATTCACATTATCAATTTCGATGTTATCAATACAAAGGGGAAGAACCTGGCTGCACTAGATGTAACAGCTAAAAATTGTCTATTCTGGGGACTTCCCCTTTAGGGACAGTGAAGTTCTCATGGTCTTAACTAGCTGGGGAGTCGTGGGAAAGCTAATCATAGCTTATCACCAGACTCTGGTCTACTTTTGGTTGCCTAAGTTCCATCTGCATCAGTCATGTGAATTACAAAAAATCACCCAGGAGCTCGGGGCAGCCAGAAGAGCCTATCCATAGATTAAAAAAAAAAATCGTTTGAATTATAATCAATATTTGACTCCATGTAGTATCAAATAATTACCTCAAATCTTCTGAGGTAAATCTATCTGAGGTTTAATCAATAAACATTTGTGGAATACCTCCACACCAGAGAGATAGATGCTCCCCATGCTGCTGCTACATGCTGGGGGTACGAAGACAAAAAAGCAATAGTCTCTGTCATCAAGGAGCTTAAATTCTCTTGGTGAAGACAACTTGTACATATATAAGTATATGCAAATAGATACAAATAGACACACAAATACACACAATAGACAGATACAAATACATACAAGCATGCATACACATAAGTATGTATTCTATGTTATATGTATATATATTATGTTTCTATAACATAACTATATAGATATCATATAAATATAACTGAAAGGCTTCAGGTAGAAAGTAGTATGTAATTGGGCTTTGAGAGCAAACAGGAATTCTTAGAGATGCAGTCAGCTATTTAATGCTGTATTACTCATCAATGTGCTTTTAGAGTTCAAGGTCCAAATCAAAAGTTCCTTGTGACTCCTTGCCTGAGCCTTGCAGGTGGAACTGATCTGACTGGTCTTTTAGCATGTTATATGTATCATATCCTCATTTTTGTTATATTTATCTGTGAACATACTTAATAGCCTTTAATAGACTGTAAGGGAATAGGTCTTTCTCGCTTTGTATCACTTCCTTACACAGTTTTGTACACAGTGGTTGTTGATAATGTGTATGAGATAAAAGAATGAATGGAGATGTGTAAAATAGCAGGCAATAAATGTATACTATGTTCTTTGCCTTTTGAAATAGGAAAGTACCTTCAATTGTTTAAAATGATACAATTTTCCACTCCCCCCTTCTTTCCCCCCAGTGTGGTTTCTATTGTGGTGAATCAGGTTAGCATGAATTGAGATGCAAGCACTTACAGAGGATAAAGCAATCTCTGCAAACAAATTCATAAACCTTCATTTCAAAAACTAACACAGAAAATATTTTGATTAAAAGATGGAAAAATATGATTAATTTAGCATCTCATCTTTAAAAGTACTGTAAAACTTCTTGTCACTGAGATTGTAACTCACAAAATCTGAATTAGAAAGGTTCCTCAGAGGCTGACTAGTTCAAACCAAAGGAAACAACCCACTACAACTCTCTTGACACGTGGCCATCCAGCTCTACTTGAAGACATCTAATTTTGTCTTGAAAAACTTCAGTGCTTTAATCATCTGATAATTGTCTTTCGGTTTTGAAATTCTGGTTTTCTTAGCTGCAAGCAAATTAAATTATGACAATAGTCAAAGTCTGGAATTTGTCCATATCAAAGATACAAAGATCCTTTATTAAATTGGAAGCATAATTGAGCATTGAAAAGAAAAATCCTCTTTGTGTATATGTTATCTTTTGCTTGCTTCTACTAGTCATTTTGACAGATCTCTTAATGGTGACTTTAATATCCAGCAACAGTTCTATTTGGTTTTGACTCCATGTAATATCATGGTCTCTACACCGAGTCTTCACTACCATTGTATTTCAAGTCTGTGCCCAATCTCTCCCACTGCCAATTCTATACATGTAGGAGAGAGTGTAACCCAAAATATTTTTGGAAAATGCAAACTATCTTTTTACTGTGCCATTTTAGTAAATGCCTTTGATGAAAACTACTTGAGTCTACAGGCTAATTGTTGCTAGGAAGTACAGTGAGAGGGGCTCGTAAATGACTGTAATAGTAGTAGGAATGCACAAGATCACCTTTAGAACCAAAGAGAAGAAAAGCAGCCATCCTCAGGGGACCACAAGCTGCTAATATGAGTACAAGTTGTAGAAGTGATCTAGAAGGAGTGTTACATTCAGTACCTACTATATATGACATGCTAGATTCTGGAAAAAGAATTGTGAAACAAATCCTGAAAATACCTGTCCTCAAAAAGATTGCAATATATCAAGAGTAATAAGATGTGCATAGAGAAATGTTATATAAATTAGATTATGAGTATAAGCAGACCATAAACTGCCATGAGATGAGAAGGGAAAAATAATATTGTTTTGGATGAATTTTTTCTTGTCTTATATCCTCATTACATAGCAAAATGCCTTAAAATGCTTTTTTCCAAATTGGACTGGGAGATAATATGTTCTATCCAATAATTCTGCTGTTACTCTAGGTATTTTTTATTTCCTCTTATGGATGATCTTCAAGATCAATTTATAATAGAGCTGGAAGGGGAATCAATGTTCTTATTTTAATCACTCATCATCATCATCAACAAAATTTACGTAGGACTTTGTGCCAGACATCCTGATAAGTCCTTGACAATTCTATAGATGAAAGAATTGGGGGATAGAGAGGGTAAGACACAAGTAGTGACAGAGCTGAGATTCTATTTCCAAGTCCTGAGACTCCATATTTCATATAATGCTGCTTCTATAAGTCACTCTCATTTCCTTATATACTCTGCTTTTAAAAAAAACAATGAATGGTACTGTCCAGTTTGATCACCTACTTTACTCATCAGCCTTGATTCTGAAATGATTCTTGGTTATTTCTGAAAATCAGATCTACTTTCAAAGGATGAAGATATACAATACTTAAGATATTTGGAAGAAAGTACTAAAAGAATAGTTCCAGAACTGCCTTGAAAAAAAATAGAACCAAAGAAGTAAGTATATGGGCTCCCAACAAGATTTCTTTGCAAAGGAAAATATTTACTTGGAGTTAGGGGTGTATGCTGGTAAATGTTTGATAACTGACTCAAAAAAAAGTATCTATGATGCACTTTCAAGTTTAATCTGCCTCATTAACATTTTTCCATCACTTTAGGTCTAGACAACCAAAAAAACAATGAATCAAGACCTGATTGTGGAGTTTGCTGATTCTGAATTGTAAAGGCTCACAATAAAAATTTAACTATCAGTGGCTGGTTCAATCTGGTTCCAGCATATTCCTGCTGAGCCTATAAGTTCTATTGTTTGTTTAAAAAATATTAAATAATTCAGATTCGATTAATCTTTCAGGGGCAATGTGACATAATAGATAGAATGCTAGACTTGAAATCAGGAGCATTTCAGTTAATATCCCACCTCTGATACCAATTAGCAATGTGATTACGTATAAATATCAAACCTCAGTTACTTCATTGATACAAAGGGGTAGTGTCATCCATAGGACCTACTATAAGAAGTGTGAAGATTAAGTGAAATTAATATGCATAAATCACTTTATGAATTTCATAGCATTAGATAGCTTAAATTCACAGTCATAAGGTAATAATAGCTAGTATTTATGTAGCAGTGTGAGGTTTGCAAAGTTTATAATTGTGTCAGGCACATGTAAGAGATTTACAAATATCATCTCATTTTATCCTCATGACAACACTGGGAGATAGCTGCCTTCATTATCCCTATTTTATAGATGGAGAAACTGAGACAGACATTGGAAGGGACTTGCCCAGGATCATACAACTAATGAGTATCTGAGGTGAAATTTGTATTTAGGTCTTCTTGACTTCAGGTCTAGCATTCAATCCAAAGCAATTTTAGAAGTTGTATCATTCAGTACTTTTTTTTTTTAATAGATGAGGAAATTGAGGCCCAGGGACAAAAAGGGAGTTGAATAAGGTAATACAAGTAGGAAATAATAGAAGCAGGATGCAAATCATATTACTCTTTCATGGTACCATAGTTGTTGGTGCATGCTTGTTAGGGGAAAAGAATAAATATTTTCTCTACTTTGTAATTCCCCGGTGTTTGATAGTATGTGGACTGTGGGAAAATAGCAAATTGATCATCTTCATGATAATAATTGAGGTATATCTGAATATCGTCAATAGTGAGAATAGATGAGGTAAAATGAAATCATTAAGAAACAATGCTATAAGAAGAGAGGTCTTAGTCCCTCCTCTACAGAGGCTGACTTGTGGCTCTGAGAAAAATACTGTGGTTCTTCTTTTGTTCTTTTCCATTGTAGGTGTTGTAGGGATTAGAGACCACTATCTTGTGAGTTTAAAAGGGAAGAAGAAATTGGGTAAACACAGAATAGTATACATGTCAGACCTTTGGGAGGGGAAAGACTTTAAAACCAAGCAAGACATAGAAAGAATCACAAAATATAAAATAAATAATTTCGACTACATCAAATTAAAAAGCTTTTGTACAAACAAAACCAATGTAACTCAAATTAGAAGGGAAACAACAAATTGGGGAAAAAATCTTCATAGAAACCTCTGACAAAGGTTTAATTACTCAAATCTATAAAGAGCTAAATCATTTTTACAAAAAATCAAGCCATTCTCCAATTGATAAATGGGCAAGGGACATGGATAGGCAGTTTTCAGATAAAGAAATCAAAACTATTAATAAGCACATGAAGAAATGTTCTAAAGCTCTTATAATCAGAGAGATGCAAATCAAAACAACTCTGAGGTATCACCTCACACCTAGCAGATTGGCTAACATGATAGCAAAGGAAAGTAATGAATGCTGGAGGGGATGTGGCAAAGTAGGGACATTAATTCATTACTGGTGGAGTTGTGAACTGATCCAACCATTCTGGAGGGCAATTTGGAACTATGTCCAAAGAGTGACAAAAGACTGTCTGCCCTTTGATCCAGCCATAGCACTGCTGGGTTTATACCCGAAAGAGACAATAAGTAAAAAGACTTGTACAACAATATTCATAGCTGCGCTCTTTGTGGTGGCCAAAAATTGGGAAATGAGGGGATGCCCTTTAATTGGAGAATGGCTGAACAAATTGTGGTATATGTTGGTGACGGAATACTATTGTGCTAAAAGGAATAATAAAGTGGAGGAATTCCATGGAGACTGGAACGACCTCCAGGAAGTGATGCAGAGTGAAAGGAGAAGAACCAGGAGAACATTGTACACAGAGACTGATACACTGTGGTATAATCGAACGTAATGGACTTCTCCATTAGTGGCGGTGTAATGTCCCTGAACAATCTGCAGGGATCCAGGAGAAAAACACTATCCATAAGCAGAGGACAAACTGTGGGAATAGAGACACCGAGGAAAAACAACTGCCTGACTACAGTGGTTGAGGGGACATGTCAGAGGAGAGACTCTAAACGAATACTCTAATGCAAATAATAACAACATGGCAATGGGTTTGAATCAAGAACACATGTGATACCCAGTGGAATCATGCGTCGGCTATGGGGGGGGGAGGAAAAGAAAATGATCTTTATCTCTAATGAATAATGCTTGGAAATGATCAAATAAAATATTATTTAAATTTTTTAAAAAAGGGAAGAAGAATGAGCTTCCAAGAGTCCATGAGCCACCTAAGGTCTGAGTCTTCTGGCATCCCAGAGTTTCAATTTTGCAACTAGCCTAGTATTTGTTGTTGTTGTTGTCAAGTTGTCTATGACTCTTTGGAACCCATTTGGAGTTTTCTTGGCAAAGACATTGGAATGTTTTGTCATTTCTTTCTCCAGCTCATTTAATAGATGAGGGAACTGAGGCAAACAGAGTTAAGTAACTTGCCCAGGGTCACATAGCTAGTAAGTGTTTAAAGCCAGATTTGAACTCAGGAAGATGGATTTTCCTGACTCCAAATGTGGTACTCTATGCACTGTACCACCTAGTTGCCCAGCCTAGTATTTATGCCCTGAAAAATAAAAAGCATAACTTTTGGAATCCAGTTCCCCAGTACCAGAGACCATCACTCATTTAACAGTACTGATGTATGAATAGAGAAGGAAGTCATTCCCTGCTCTCAAACAGCTTACATTCTAATGAGGGAGACAACACATGTGAAAAGTTGTATATCATACTCTGATGATTTTCTATGATCTTAGACACAGAAAGTATTACAGAAAAAGGGAAAACTACTAGATAGCACAGTGGATAGAATATTGGCCATGGTATTAGAAAAACTGAGTTAAAATCTAGGCTTAAATACTAGCTAGGTGACCTCAGGCAAGTCACTCAAACTGTTTGATTCAGTTTCCTCATCTGTAAAATGAAGACAATAATAGCATCTGCTTCTCAAGGTTGTTGAGAGGATCAAATGAAATAATAATTGTAAAGTGTTTAGCAGAGGGTCTGGCATACAGTAAGCTCTATATAAATGTTAGCTAGTATTATTATTCATTACTTCTTTTCAACAAGGAAAAAAGTTACTATAGATCAATACAGAATGGAGAATTATAATCATGAGAGCCTAGCTGAAGGAAATCTTTGAAATCATCTAGCATTAAACCGAGATTAAATAATCTATTCAATATTGTACAATTAGCTAATGGCAGTACCAAGACTAAAATCCTGTTCTTATTCCCAATTTGGACATCTGTCTACTTGTCTTGATGCCTTTCCAAATAAAAGAATTATAAGGAGAAGACACATAAAAATCATCTCTAGTTTTTCAGGTAATGGAATTAGAAGTCTGGTCTCAAAAATGATAAAATCTTACATAAAAGTAAAACCATAAAAAGTTACTATAAAAACATCTTTAGGGGGAAAAGTCATTCTCTTCTCTAATGTTATAGACAAAAGAGATTTGGTTTGAACTATCTTGTTAAGTACATGAAATCTAATAATGCTCTGAAAACCAATGTTTTCTTCAAAAAGTAGTAAACTATCACCCAAGATAATAACTCAAAAAAAGAAAACCAGAGTTTAAAATTTATGCCGATTTTGTTAAAGAAAAATTAGAAAGTAATTTCTTGGATCTACCTTTAGAGGGTCTGCTATTGAGGCGAGAGTACACTACTGCCACTAAGTTTATCATCTCCACACATGTTTATTTCTCTGATTGCATAAAAAGCACTTAACACTTGAAACTACTTAGCATTTTTAAGAAGAAAGTCTACAAGGACAAGGACAAGGTTGAAGAGGAAGGAGATAGGAGAGCTACTGTAAATGTGAAACACTCTTTCCTGTTCCAGAAAAGTCTCATTCACTTTCAATATGGGGCAGTTGATGCAAAAGTTGGTATTTCTGAAGACTCAGAGCTACTCTCTGGGTTAGGATTCACTAGACTGTAAGCTCCTTGAGGCAATGAATGTCTTTTTGTCTTTTTTTGTGTCTCCAGTGCTTAGCAAAGAACCTTGCCCATAGAAGGCACTTAATAAATGTTTATTAATTGATTGATTAAGAATGATGGCTCTAGATATGGTTGAGGCTGCTTTCCTCTCAACAACGCTTAAATGTGTGCTGATTAGTATTGTATCTTCCTGCATAGGACTGGGTTCAAATATGACCTCAGACATTTCCTAGCTCTGTGACTCTGAGCAAGTCACTTAACCTCTATTTCCTTTCTAAGACAGAAAGTAAGGATAACAAAAAAACCTCACCATTTCATGGTATGGTATCTTCCTGAAAACTGGGAGAGAGAGAAAGTGCACAAGTAGAGAATTATAGAATGATGTGCCAAACAATAACCAGGAAGATCATTTTGCCAAAATGTCCTCTAAAGAATGCATTAGCAAATCAAACATAATTGTCATTGCATTTCATGGTGGTTAGTATTATCCATGCCATGGTTCTTTTTGGTGGTTAAGACAATAACTGGCTTGGTGGAGAGCTGATCAAAAGGGTCAGCATAAGAGCACAAGATCACAAAATGAGAAGGAACGTGATTGAAATGACTGGACCATTGTGTTACTCTTTGATTTTGTGACCCTCAGAATTGTGAAAGCACATCATTTCTCTGAAGACAAAAGATCTAGAATTCCTGGATGGCATATGCTGACAGCTCTTAAAAAACCAGAAGTACAGGAAATAGTAGTGATTTGCATAAAAACACGCGTCACAAAAAAACCACAAGTAAATTTTAGGGAAAGGATAACCATCCACATATTTATTCTTAACTCTATGGAGTAAACGTGTAACAGAATAAAACACACAAGTTACAGGTAATTAATTGCCTACAAGAAATAGTCCTAATGAAAAACACAAAGGAGATTTTTCAGGTTAATTTGTCATGTTCCTCTGTTCTTTAACAGTTTGGTTTTCTGCTTAAGTAGAACTTCTATGCCTTAGTATTGATTAGGTTTTTCATCAATTCCTTTTATCTACATTAGTTTAATCCCCAAATCTGTATATTTAGTCCAAAAAATAGTGATCAAACTTGAAAAAGTTAGACTAGTTATATAAGCACAACACTAAATTAAGATTGCTTAATTGCTTAAGGTATTTCACACCAGGAAATAATACTACTAAATGCAACTTCAAGTAATCCATAGGTTATGTAGAAATGTTTAGGCTTACCACTGCAACAAAAATAATCTTTTTAGGGAATATCTGGAGAAATTCTTGCTTATAAGAAAAATGAGAATGTGGAAATTGATTTTTAAAATGTAATTGTCTCATGGATATAGAGTTTAGACCTGAAAAGTTATTATTGGGAAAATAAACTCCCTCTGCAAATACAGGTAGGTTCTTTTTCTGCACCTTATAGTCTTGGGTTGCCTAGAGCAGAAGTGTCAAACAATGGAATGCATGACTTTCTCTGTTGTAGACCAAATCAGATTAAAATGTAATTGTGAAGTATTTAACAAAATAAATAAAAATAGAATAGAAAAATACAATGTATAGAGCATAGGGATTAGAACTCAGGAAGATTTGAGTTCAAATCCAGACTCAGACAATTGAGCTGTGTGACCTTGGGCATGTCACTTAACTCTGCCTTAGTTTAGTTTAGTTATCTTTACAATGAGCTGGGGAAGGAAATAGCAAACCACTCCAGTATCTTTGCCAAGAAAACCCCAAAGGGGGCCATGAAGAATTGAATATGACTAATTGACTAAAGAATAAGAAGTAGGGATTCTTGCATACAGATTGGTGATCCCCCTTTCTATTTGAATTTGACACTACTGGCTTAGAGAGGTTCAGGGATTGTCTGGGGTCACATGGCATGTATTAGTTTCAGGACCTGAATTCAGATCTACTTGTCTTCAAGGATGGATCTCTTCACACATACCAATTCAAAAGATAGACAAAACCTTTTTTCCCTCTGCCCAGGGTTTACATGGAAAGGGAAGGAGTGGCTTACCACCTCAAAACCACACAGCAGACAGCCAGCAGTAAGTAGGATTTCCCCAGAATATGTTTGGTGGGTAGCCCTACATAAAGGCTTTGGCAACAAGGGATACAACCCTGCAGAATGGCATATTTGTCTTATTTCTCTCATTTTTCCTTTGGGGTAAGAATAAAAGCTGCTCTCTAGGAGGCTGTTGCTGCTGGTTTTTCCTCCCTGATCCTTAAATATTTATACTAATCATATAAGCACACGTTTTCACGGACACTTTTAGGGGAGAGAGAGAGAGAGAGAGAGAGACAAAAGGAGCCAGAGACAGACAGAGAGACAGACGAGAGAGAGAGAGAGAGAGAGAGAGAGAGAGAGAGAGAGAGAGAGATAAAGGGAGCCAGAGAGAGCCAGAGAGCGAGACAGAGACAGAGAGAGAGAGAGAGAGAGAGAGAGAGAGAGAGAGAGAGAGAGAGAGAGAGAGAGAGAGAGAGAGAGAGAGGGAGGGACAAAGGGAGCCAGAGAGAGAGAGACAGAGACAGACAGAGACAGAGACAGAGACAGAGACAGAGAGAAGGCTCATTCCATGGAGATAACACATTAGTGAGTATTAAGGTGTTTTGTAGAGCAAAGACTTAGACCTTTTTCTCACTATTGAATCTGTAAAGGTTTTGAATAAAGTGTTTTTTAATGCTGTTTTTCTTGGTAACTCTGCTTTTAAGAATCTAAATGGGCTTGTACATTCCCCCCTCTCCATTTAGAAAACACTGCTTTTTTGAAGCCTAACAAAATTATTAAAGGGAACTATTTGAAAAAGGCTAATGTAGCTTGCTGGAAAAGCTTAGAATTTTAGACTTTAGTATTTGGAAGAGACTACAGATCAACTTTCTAACCTTCCTCACTTTTGCAAACTTTTTGGAAACTGAGGGCAAGATAAGGAAATACAAAATCACACAGTGTGTTAGTGATAGAGTTAGGATTAGAACCCAGGTCTACTCTATCAGGGCTCTTTCCATGATAGTCTTTTGTTAACAAAGAAACAAGCATAATTTCCCATTGAAATATGAGTGCAGCTCACATTATTTTTTAACACATTTATTTTCCCTTATTAAATAGCACATTGAATATTAATCAATGCTAAGGTGAAAACCAATATATTCCATTTGTGAATAAGAATAGCAACCTATTCTTAAAAAACACATTAAAAGCTGATTGGGGTATTTCCACCTCTCCCTCCTATCTCAATCAGGTCAATCAGTTTCTGGCTCTTTGTGATCATCCTTTATATTACATTTTTATTACATTTTATTAATTTTAATTAAAATTTTAATTAAATAATTTTCTTGCTGTTTCTACCTCTGAAACATCATTTCCTTAATGCATCTATTTCTGATAAAATATAGAAACATATTCATGCTTATGTTTGCATTCCAAAGCCAAAATGTTCATTGAAATCTAGTTTACTGTCTTGCTAAGAAGTATTTCTATATGAAGCTGTAGCTATACTTGATTTTGAAAGATTTACCAATTTTAAATATGCCTCTAAATTTCAAAAATAATTTTATCAATAAATAATCACTACTGCTTCATCATAAAAGCACAATCTGTTTGCTTATGTGCTTCATAGTTTATTTGAATGTTAATAGCTGCCAGTTCCTTAATTTCTTAATCACATTGTCTCCAATATATATTAAAGCAACATTCTTGAATTTTCACAAGAAATAAACTGACAAGACATTTGAGAATCATATGGTCTAATCTCCTCACATTATAGATTAGAAATTTGAAGCTCAGAGAGATAAAATGACAGGTCACTTTGGTGGGGTAGTAAATAGAGTACTGGATCTGCAGTCAGGAAGACCTGAGTTCAAATCCTGAATCAGATAGTTACTAGCTGTATGGCCCCAGGCAAGACATCTAAACCCTGTCTGCTTCAGTTTCTTCAACTGTATAAATGAGGATAATAATACTATCTACTTCCCAGAATTGTTCTGAGGATTAAATGAAGAAATATTTATAAAGTACTTTCCAAATCTTAAAGTAATATGTGTGCATACTAGCTGTCATTATGATCATTATTGTAGTGAGAAAAATAGAATAAAGACTCAGGCTTCCAATTCAAGTCCAGAGCAATTTCCAACATATTCCATTGCCTCCTACTTAATTTTCCCCCTTCTTTTGTCCTTCTTTTATGTTTAAATATCTTTCTAAACTAAAAAATATAACTACCTTACAACTTATTTTTATAATCTCAGTCATTTCCATAATCTAATGTTTTACTCCATATACATGAGCATTTTTCTACACTATTCTTGTGTTTGTTGTCAGATATTTCTTTGTATACACTTTTTCTATTCAGTGCAAACACATACATTTCTTTATCTTCTTTTACTTTTTTTACTATTCATTTACTTTCTCTTCCCATTCATATATTACTTCAGCATTATTATTCTCAGCATGAGAACTCTTAAATTGAAGCCAAGTCCTCTCTTTTCATTTCTTTTTTTTAAACAATATTTTATTTGCTCATTTCAAAACATTATTCATTGGAGACAAAGATAATTTTCTTTTCCTCCACCCCCCCTATAGCTGATGCGTGATTCCACTGGGTTTCACATGTGTTCTTGATTCGAACCCATTGCCATGTTGTTGGTATTTGCATTAGAGTGTTCATTTAGAGTCTCTCCTCAGTTGTATCCCCTCCACCCCTGTAGTCAAGTAGTTGCTTTTCATCAGTGTTTTTACCCCCACAGTTTGTCCTCTGCTTATGGATAGTGTTTTTTCTCCTAGATCCGTGCAGATTGTTCAGGGACATTGCATTGTCCCTAGTGGAGGAGTCCATTACCTTCGATTGTACCACAGTGTATCAGTCTCTGTGTACAATGTTTTCCTGGTTCTGCTCCTTCCGCTCTGCATACAATGTTTTCCTGGTTCTGTTCCTTTCGCTCTGCATCACTTCCTGGAGGTTCCATGGAATTCCTCCACTTTATATTCCTTTGAGCACAATAGTATTCCATCACCAACATATATCACAGTTTGTTCAGCCATTCTCCAATTGAAGGGCATCCCCTCATTTTCCAATTTTTGGCCACCACAAAGAGCGTAGCTATGAATATTCTTGTACAAGTCTTTTTCCTTTCTTTTCAGCTCTTAAAAATCCTATCTGAACAAATATTCTCTGGGAAGCCTTTCCTGATTTATCTAGACCTAGGAATAAGGATGGAGAGTGAGTGGAACATAATGTTTTTTTATCCATTACTTCTTTTCTTTGAGTACCTCTTCCCAATTTCCCCTAAATTTTTGTATCTTAGCTATTGAACAAAAAAAAATGAATTGTCTAACCCAGACATGTAGAAATAACATGGTATTTCTACCATTTTGTTGAAATAAACCATTTTGTTTCTGCCATTTAATAGCTGTGTTTCTTTATAAAAACCTTTCTGAGCATCAGTTTTATCTACAAAATGAGGTTAAAGATAATTTAACTCTATCTTATAAGGATAATATGAGGAACAAATCAGAGTTTATGTAGATCACTAGATAACTTTGATTTAATAATATTTACTGAATAGATCATATAGAGAAAGAAAGGTTTCTCACTGAGTCACATATTTAAGTTAGAAGAGACTAGATGTCTAGACCAAACCCCTCATTTTACAATGGAGGAAATCATACATTTCTTTGTAGAGAGGAATAGATTAAATAATGTCCATCCCATCATACTCTCTGATATAATCTGACACTCTTAAAAATGCATACCTCTGGGAAAAAATGACATGAAGGGAACCCAAAGACACTCCCATTGAAAAGAAAATAATAATAACATTGCACTCCAACATTGTTGTCATCAAATAATATTCATCAGTGAATCACATTTTTAAACACTGATTTTATAGACTTTCACAGTGGAACTTTCATAAAATTTCAGTTGAGTTATTAGTGGATATCTAGTTAACCCCTATCTGAACAACAATCCCACTAACATTCCTGAGAAATCATCCAATCTTTTGCTTGAAAATCTCCAATGCAGAAGGATCACAAGATATACAACCCATTCTATGTTGGTTTGCTTTCATTTTTTAGGATGTTTTTCTTCTTATATTAAGCCTCAATTCACCTCATTGTAATTTCCACCCATTGCTCCTAATTCTGTTCTCTGGGACCAAACAGAACAAGTATAACCTGCCTCCCCAAATATTTAAAGGTAGTCATCATAGACTCCTTAAGACTTCCTGTCTTCAGACTGAACATCCCCAGTTCCTTTAAGCCAGAGTTCCTCAACCTTGTGAGTTACAAAACATTCTCCTGTCATTTTGGAAATGATGAAGATACATGGACTAGACATTATTACATTACATAGATGCACACTGGACTCACTGAATTCCCAGACTCAAAGATTAGTCCATTCCCAGCTTGGAAAGAGTTGTGTAATGCCCACAGGATCTGTTTGACCTTGTGGTATTTCACATTTTTACCACTGACTTATGTAAAGGCCAAGATTACTTAACGATAAAATTTATAGATGACACAAAATTGGGAGGATAAGTTAACACATTGGATAACAGCCGGGATTCAAAAAGGTTTTGACTAGTAGTTAAGATAGCATTTAATAGAAGTAAACATGTGGGTTAAAAAAATCAAAAGTAAAAGAGAAGACATGGCTAAACTTTAGAGTACCTGAAAAATTTAAGTGTTTTAGTATAATACAAGGGCAATATGAGTTCACAACATGATATAGCAAACTAAAAACGAATGTAATTTTAGATTTCATTAAGCCAAGTATAGTTTGCAAGAAGAATGAGGTGATGATCCCACTATATTTTGCCCTAGTCAAATCACATAAGAATATCATGCTAAATTATTCTGGGTGCCATATTTTAGGAAAGATATTTATTGATAATCTGGACATCATCTAGAAAAGAGCAATCAGCATGGTCAAAGCAGGAATTCTTAAGCTGGTATCTGTGAAGTTTTTAAAATATATATATTTTTCAATATACTTCCCTTCTTTTATAACTGTCTCTACTTTGTTTTATACATTTAAAAACAATATTATAAGAAGCTCATAGGCTTCATCAGACTGCCAAAGGGATCCATGACACAAAAAGGGCATCATGACAATAATATCTACTTTCACATATAGGGTGAATCAAAGCAAAAATCTAAGCCATCTTCACCATAGCTCCCCTGGACATTTTGGTTCATCCCAAACATACAGAATTATTATGAGAAGAGAAGTCTTTCACTTTCTCCAACTGGTCTGGTATAATAGAACAAATGTGGGGCTTAGGCACAAATCTCGCCTCTGACATCTACCAACTGATTGGTTATTACCTGTGATTTCATTATTGAAGAGAATCTTCACTAAGAAAACTCCCTCTATTAATATAGATCAATAGCCCTATAAAACTTACCTTAAAGAGCTATGCTGGGGCACAGGATAAAAGTATGAGAGAGAGAAAAAGATATGTTAAGGATGCCTAGGTGGTTTAGTGGATAGAGAGCCAGGTGTGGAAAACAGAAACCCTGGGTTCAAATATAACCTCAGACATTTCCTAGCTATGGAACTCTGGGTAAGTCATTGTTTCACTGTTCTTCTGCCTTGGGAATGATACTTAGCATGGATTCTAAGATAGAAAGTAAAGGCTTAAGGGGGGGGGGGAGGAAAAAAAGAAAAGGATATATAAAATATTTTTAAAGGCTTTATAAAAGATATAGCTATTTCTTCATGACTCCCAGACAGGCTTTTTACCCTCTTTTCCATGCTGTCTCTGTGAGTATGGACAAATAATTTAAACTCTCTGTCTCTTAATCTGGAAAATGGTAATTTTCCACGTATGTCACATAGCTGTTAGAAAGAAAACACTTAGGGAATTTTTAAGTGGTAGTTGTTCTTATTCTGTGAGGACCTAACAAGATGTACCCAAGGGAGAGATTTATTAGTCTTGAAGATAAGTGTTTTGGTTTTTTGAGGGATTAAATCTTAGAGCAGACTACTGAAGGTAACTGGAGAGTATTCATGTAATTATTTAAAAATAGAGAAGATAGTTGCTTATCTTCAGATGGTTTGTGAATCAAATGTGGAAGAAGGCATTAAGAGTTTTTAGATTCTTCCCTATGTGTATGTGACCAAGAAAATCAGGAAATAGTTTTTTTTTGTCCTTGTATTTTGGTACAAATAAGAGATACAAGTTATTACTCTCACTACTGATAGAAGGGTTCCAAGATATTCTTATAATAGAAACAGAATTATCTGTGTGAAGGATACAGCACCAAATGTATTCTATTATTGTGGCAGATTCCAAAGGATACAAAGCACAATTAAGGTTATCAGAAGGATAATCAATGACCATGTAACCAGAATGAGAATTCTTGGTGAGGACCCTTTCGTGAAAGGTAACTTTATTTTTAACACAAGTATTATTTATGGTATTTGGAGAGACCTGGAATAAGGGAGGATCTGAAGATGAATGATAAGGAAATTTCTACTCATTACCAATTCAGAATTAGGATTTTTTTTTTTGCAACCTCGGTTGAAGGACAAGAATGGAAACTAATAGTATTATTTGCTAATGTTGTATTACCAATATAATTAAGAAGCATACCATGTGGATTGATTAGATTGAATATTAATTTAATTATCTAGATTTTAAGAAATATATCTTATTGGCAATTATATATGTTTTAATGTTAAGAATACTCTCATAGTATAGCAAAAATTCAGTGGGAAATATATTTGGATGAATTAAAACTTGTGTTGAACTGGGATCTAAGCAGATGAGTTCTTGCTATAAAATGATTCTAAGATATATTAACTCTTTTCTTCCTTAATAGAATTTTTTGAGGATTTGGGATCTTGGAATGTGCTTCAGAGACACAATTTGACTATTCATTTTTAGAACATAGTAGTGTAACTTCAGATATAGAAGCAATAAGGTATATTGTACAAGAAGCTACCTGGTATATCAAAAGAAGTACTGGGAACTTAGTGTCGAGAAATTTTGAGTTCAAATCCCACCTTTAGATACTTACTGGCTGTGTGACCATAGGCACATAACTTAACTTCTGTGGACCACAATGTCCTCGTCTATAAAACGAGGAGATTTGATTTGATGGCTTGCAAAACATATCAGATGAAAAGATAGTTTTATACCCATATTACAGAACTACATAGACCAGACCCATATTTACAAGAACCTGACTCCCTATATTTACACCAAGAAGATACTGCATCCCTGAACATCCTCTCCAATACTGGCTTACCTTCTTTTATCTTTCTAACTCTACTCAACCTCCAGCCTTACTAAGGAGAGGGGATGGGCCCACTCCCAATTACTCATTGTCACTTCCACACCTGACCACAGCAACTGTCACTTTGCAGCCTTTGTTTAGGACCTCTTTGAGGTTCATTCATTTAGATCCTGTTTGCCATTAACCATCAAGATTTTCCCTTTCATTTCTCAAGTTCTGTACTTCACAGCCTTCTGTTCCACTCCAAACTACCTTCAAACTTGGGCTTGATCCTTTATAGAAGCCTTCCTTTGCGATAGATATGTACAATCAATCAAAATAAATCAATAGGGGCAGCAAGATGGTTCAATGGATAGAGAACCAGGCCAGGAGATGGGAGGTCCTGGGTTCAAATTTGACCTCAGACACTTCCTAGCTGTGTCAGTTGACCCTGATTACCTAGCCCTTACTTTTGCTCTGCCTTGGAACTGAATCTTAGTTCTAAAATAGAAAGTGAAGGTTTTAAAAATCATTAGATTAATCAATAGAAGCCCTCCCTTGTAATAGCTAAGCACAGTCAATTAAAATAAATCAGTGGAATCAGGTGGGAGTGGGGGGAGGGAGGAGAAACTAAGATAGGAGATAAGGAGGAAGAAGGTACAGGCTCAGCCCCACAATTCCTCCACACAAATCTGAAAAAAATGTACCACATTGAGACCTGATCTGGTAAATGTAAGAGGGAAAAGTCCCAAAAAACCTTAAGTCATTTTTTCCAGAACAAGGCAGCAAAATACGAAGAAAAAAATAAAAAAGCAAGATTTGTGCACATAGAGGACTGGGTCTAGCCAGAATGACCCCATGTAGCATTCTAGCCCTGGAAGAAGCTCCACATCAGGGCAAGAAAAGGTCTCAGATCCATCAAAGAGGGTCCTGGCTCTGTGTAAGCTCCTGGAATAGAAGCCAAATGACAGCTGCTACTCACAAATCAATTCTGGGTCATAGACTCAGGACTAACAAAAGAAGGGAAACTGAGCCTCAGGTTAGTGGTACAGGGTGAGGACCAGGTCATCAGGTTCAGGGCAGCAGATCCTAAATAATGTATCTAGAGGGGAGTAGGTTCAGAAGCAAACAGCATCTGTGTGGCTGTGACCCTAGCAATGGAGTAGTCTTACTTCTAGTCTAGTCTAAACTCTTTAGAGGGATAACCAAAGAAGGCATCCCAGAACAAAGGGAAGTCTTCAGTTCTGGCACTCTGAACCAACTAAGTAAGCTATCTTAGCTGACTGATGGTAGCTGAGTCCAGCAGCAGTTTGCTGGAACTCCAGCTGGGACAAGCCCATACACATATTGTTCAGACCTAAACCATATATCAGACTTCTTTGAGAACATTGAAAGCTTGTAGGTCTCAAGTCTGAGATGTCTCTGAGATCTGGGATTAACATAATTCTCAGTACCTTGGAGCATACCTTCTCTTAATTTTCAACCCCTCCTTACCATCTTAATGTCCACACAAAATGACCAGAGTTATGAGATTTCCTTCAACTTAGTGTCTTCCCTTGATTCTGTTGCCCACACCAGTAGTAGTCTTATATTTCCTTTCCTTTCTAATAAATTTCTAGAAAAAGTTATCTATCCTTGTCTCCATTTCCTAACATTGCAGTTATTAACATTTTATGCTCTGGTTTTCAATCACACTATCCATTGAAAGAGTTTTCTCTGAAGTTACCAAAAACTCTTGATCTTATCATTTAATCAACAAACATTTTAAAATACTTACTTTGTACCAGGTATTCTCTTAAATGTTGAGAATACAAACTGCCCCCAAATATCTCACATTCTAATGGGAAATACAATATTCAAATAAGTATCTACATGTAAGAGCAGGTGGAAGATAATCTCAGAGAGAAGGCATTAGTGGGAAACAAGAAAAGAAAGCCCAGGAAATGGCCTTTTCTCATTCTTCACCCTTTTTCACCTTTCTGTGGCAATTGACTGTTCACCACCAAAACTATTCCCTTCTCTGGGTTTTTCTGACATTATCCTTTCCTGATTTTTCTCTTATTTGTCTGGTCATTCCTTCTAAGTATCCTTCATTAACTCATAATTAATGATCTACCCCACTTTTGTGGATGTACTCCCTGTGTCCTTGTCTCTTCCTATATACTCTGTAGTTCAATTTCTCAAGAGTCAGTTATTACTTCGAAGTATAGTAGAGCATTGTCAAATCTACCTAACCATCCCTTTTATCTTCATTTTCAAACCTGCACACCAAATGCCAGCTAGATATCTCCATTTGAATGATCAGAGACACTGACATCATTTAGACTCAATTTGTCCAAAATGAAACTGTCTTTCCTCTTAAATTTATCTACATCCCAAACTTTGTTATTTCTGTTGAGGATACCATTATACTTCCACTCACCCAGTTTCCAAACTTTGGACTCATCTTTGACTCTTAATTCTCTCTCACCTCACCTTGAACTACATTTATCAGATGCCAAATCTTGCTGAGTCTACCGCCAAAGCATCTCTCCTGTCCATACCTTTAGCTTTATATATCCATAACACAAGTTCAGAACCACATTATTTAGACTATTGTGGAATATTCCAACTTTGTCAGACTAACTCCAGTCTTTCCCCTCTCTAGGCTATCCTCCACATGCCAAATTGATATTCTTGATGCACACATCTTACCTTGTGACTTCCATGCTCAAGAATTTTCAGCGGTTCCCTATTATATTGAAGATAAAATATAAAATGCTTGGCATTGAAATGAAGGAAACAAATAGTATTTATTAAGCACTGAGCTAAAAGTGCCTTACCAATATTATTTTGTTTCATCTTCACAATAACCCTGAGAGGTAAATGCTATTGTTATTCTGATTTTATAGTTGAGGGAACAGAGGCAGAGAGAACTTAGTGTCATAAGTGCCTAGGGTCATATAACTAGTATCTGGGATCAGTTTTGAACTCAGTTCTCCCTAACTCCAAGGTGAAATCTCTATACACTTTGCCACCTATATGTCTCATTAAGGTACTTCACAATTACTTTCCAATCATTATTTCTATACTGTTTTCACAATTAATTCATTTACTGTTTCTGTCTAATTTATTGACTTGCAATATACATACTGTCACACAATAGTTTCTCTTACAACCATGCTTTTGCATAAGCTGACCCCTTATGACTTCCACCTCTTGGAATAAGAGGAACATTAATCTAGAGACAGAAAGGATTTCAGATGCTTTCAAATAGAAATCCCTCTTTTTACAGAGGGGGAAACTGAGGCAATGTGAAGTGACTTGCCCAAAGTCACTCAGGTCACAATTGTCAGAGGCAGGATTTGAAATTAGGTCCTTTCTCTAAAGGACTAGTGCTATTTCCACTGTACCATGCTATATCCCAATCCCCAATTTCTTCCAAGATTCAGTCTAAATATAATCTCCTATACAAAATGTGTTCTGACCACTCCAATTTGTATCTTCCATCCTCCCATCAATTATATATGTATATATTTTGTATTTGCTTAGGATCATAGATCATTGATTCAGAACTAAAAGGAACTTTAGAAATCGTCAAATATAGCCCCTTCATTTTACAAATTAGGAACTGAGGAGCAGAGGAATTAAGTGACTTGCCTAGGATCACACAGCTAATAATTGACTGAGATAGAATTTAAACCCAAGTAGATCTTCCTACTTGTTGTTCAGTCATGCCCAACTCTTCATTGCCACAGTTGGAGTTTTCTTTACAAAATCTCTGGAATTGTTTGCTATTTCCTTCTCCAGCTCATTTGACAGATGAGGAAACTGCAGCAAACAGTATTAAATGACTTTCCCAAGGTCACACAGCTAATGCCAGATTTGAACTCAGGAAGAGTGACTTCATGCCCAGCACTCTAGCCATTGAACTACCTAGCCACTCCAGGACTTTCTAACTCCAAGTCAATAATATCTCTAGATACCATATATCTTATCTTTTTACGGTTTTTTCTCCTAGTTGAACGTAATTATAAATAAAATATATAAATATATAAAATAAAATAAATCCTAGAAATCAATAACTACTTTATTTTTATCTTTCTATTCCCAGTGGCTAGCACATTGTAGGCACTTAAATTTCTGTTGAACTGAATTTGAACAAGAAATCTGGGTTTTAGTTCCTACTGTGTTACCATTTAGCTCTCTTCAGCCTTCAGGAAGTCATTTAACTTCTTCCTCTTGGCTTAATCATTTGTAAAATGGAAATAATACTTTTAATAATTATTTTTTAGGATTATCCTGGATATCAAGTCAGCTAATGCAAGTGAAAGTACTTTGGAAACAGTAAGGTATACTACTTGTTTTCTCCCTAGTTTTCTCTCTCCTAAAAATGAAATGTAAAAAAAAAAAAGGTTAATTTCTTTTCAAGTGTTAGTTAACTTGGTTCCAGTTAATGGAAACTTTACTGTACTTTTGGACTTGTTGTCACAATAACATTTTTAAAAAAATCATACCTGAGGAAACATAATTTGGTGTGTTTCTGGTCTGCCTGGAAAGTGAGTTTTTGATTGACTCATAATTTACTGTCATTCAACTAATGCTTAGAATAATTTGAAAGGTGTTTTACTTCTCAAACCTATCTGAAACTAGTCTTCTTGAAAGTAACTACAAAGGGGAAAATGATACAATCATGAAAGAACAATCTGACTTTAGATATAACTTTGCTTCCTTTTTTGCAGATATCTTTAGTAAGTTAAAAAAAAAAAGACAGCCAGCATGTCAATATTTAACAGTGACATACTAATTGTTCTAATTGTAACTTAGCCTATGTAAAAGTTTCGTCCACTTGGCAGAACTTCAAAAAAAGTCAAAATGTATACTCTAACTAGGAGTTGGAGTGGAAAGAACACGAGACATTGCAGAGGATTGAGGTCTCTAGATCTGAATTCAGGACCAACAGGGTTGGAAACCTGCCTGCCTCATCTAGCAGGACACCGGGAAAATGCATGAACCTTCAAGTTTCACTTTCCTCAGCTGTAAAATGGGGATGATGATGAAAATCCCTGTGAGGAAGAATCAAAGAAGATCTGAACAAAAGACTTTCCAGTTTGCTATATAAATGTCAGCTTTTTTCAAACGAAGTCCGAAGACCTGAACTGAAATTCTGGCCTGTGACCTTAAGAAAATTATTTCCCTTCTCCCAGAATCAGTAAATTGCACGGGGGCTAGCTAGCCTTAAAACCGCTTTCCTAGTTCTATATCCTTTCATTGTACAGATTATCCAGTTCCTGTGGTGAAAAAAAAGGGGGGGGTGGGGGTGGGAGTGGTGGGATATCGACAAATTTAACAAGGCTGCTCTGTGACGAGGGTGAAAGGCAAGACAAGAGGAAGTTTCTCTCCCCAAGTCCTAAGTCTTGGGGCTTCCCCCGGTCCTTGCCCCGATCTGCTGCAGCAAAGTAAAAAGCGAGGAAGCGGGTAGGATTCCTGAAGGACTTTGAAGTGGACTCCCCTGCCCACCTCTGAGTGGGTCAGTGTCCCATTCTGAAAGCTAAACAACAGAGGACGAGCAGGAGGAGGAGTAAGAGATAGAGAGCAAATCGGGCACTACGGGCTCCGAGCCTGGAGCATTTGGAGTCCCTTTTTGCAGTCCCGGGACTGCACACCAACTGCGCCCCCTCCTACCCCCCGCCCCCCCCGGGAATAGAGGATTGGATTAGGGAACCAGGGAGGGGCCGTGAGCCAAGGCTGCGTAGCTGACAGACTGACAGACGCTCAGACCGACTGGCAGACACACAACAGACACCTATTTAACTTACCTGACAACTCCGGCAGAACGTGGAACAGCAGGAGCCATGCCACCAGGTGCAGGAACCAGGGCGCCCGGAGCCCACTCGCGGCAGCCCTCCTGCGGTGCCGGAAGGTCCGCATTGGGCGAGGGCTGAGGGTCACATCTCAGAATAGCTAGGTCACATCCCAAACTGGCCAGGTCACAGTTCCCCTGGTGGCCCCCACAGCACTTCAGGGTGTACTCCCGGCCGCGACCAGAGCTGCTCTCTGTTCCACTCTTCTGGGTTAGTCTCTGCTCTGTTCCCACCTCCCGCTCTGGTACCACCACCCGGCCCCCACCGCGGAGGACACCGGTAAGGCAGAGGCGGGCCTCTTCCTCACTCTGCCGGACTTGGTTGGGTCTGCTCAGGTCTGGAGAGAGTAGGGGCTAAGAAAGTATAGGTAGTAAGATAAGGACCTGTGGGGAGGAGGTATTTGCTGGCCCCACCCACTCTCAGAGCCGAGGTACTGCACTCTAAGGGAGGAAGAAGAGGGAAGTTAAACTCAGAGGACTACTGGAGGAACGAGGGAGGACAAGAACAGCCTCTGCCACCAGTATTATGGTAAATCTCTGGGTTATTAACCTTGGGTTACTAGCATCACTCATCAAACACCTTTCTGTTGGCAGAAAGTAAACTCTTTGGGGGCAAAGACTCTTTGTATTTATTTATTTTTGGTTGTTGCGTTTTTGTTTTCGGTCTTTATATCACGGATCCTTTATATCACGGATCCTTGCACAAAACAGACATTCAGGGTGGAAGAAAAAGGAACCTCAGATGAGTTTCTTAGATATTTTTTGCTTTCCACCACCAAACACCATTTCACATCTGACAATTTCTGAGTTTTTCCAATTTGTTTTATTTAAACCTTTTTGGCAGGTAGGGAGAATGGTTGATAGATCAAGTCGTTAATTCATTTGTCCAACCCTAGGTTGATGCAAGCCAATACTGTCTATGGTGTTTTCTTGGCAAAGATAACAGAGTGGTTTGGCATTTCCTACTCCAGAGGATTAAGGCAGAGGATAAGTGACTTGTCCAGCGTCACACAGCTAGGGAGTGAGGGAGGTCGATTTGCACTCAAGACTTCTTGACACCAGGCCCAGCACTATCTAAGGAGCCACTTAGCTGCCTCCTAGCTGCCTGATAGATTATAGGGCCATAGATTTTAAGTCTGGAAAGGTCAAAAGACTTGCCCAGGATTGATTACACCTGCCACGTCAAATACATGAGGCAGACTGAGTGTCTTAGATGCTTTATGGTCCTTAATCACAGTGATGACAAGCTTGTAAAGTTGCATTTGTAGTATTTAGCACACAGTCCCATGGCAGAAACAATATGATCCATATAACATATGGATCAGATATGACTAATATTCTCTAATTAAAATATCAACCACTCAGGTATTTCCTTCTAGTTAATTTCTGGTCAAAAATCCTTAGATTCCCAAAAACCCTTAGAAGAATGTGGACATTAGAATGACAAGATGAATGTGTGTTCTCTCCTGCTTTGTCACATTCTGAAGTCACACAATATAGCTGCCTCTTCCAAGAAGGGCTAGGTGACCACTTTAAGGAAAATTTATAGAGCAGATTCTCAAGTAAAGATTAAGTTAGATGGCTTCTAGGGGAAGGAAGGTGACTCAGTGGATAGAATCAGGCCTGGAAACTGGAGATCCTGGGATCAAATATGATCTCAGACACTTTGCAGTTGTGTGACCCTGGGCAAGTCACTTAACTCCAATTGCTTACCCCTAATAACTATTCTACCTTGGAACATATACTTAGGATGGATTCCAAGACAGAAGGTAAGGGTTTTAAAAAAGAAGAAAATTAGATAGATTGTTTTAAAAAAGAAGAAAATTAGATAGATAGTTTCTTCTAGATCTGAAATTTTGTGATTCTCTGTCCCAGTATACTCCATTTTCAGAAAAGCTGAAAGAGGGACCATCGGGGTTGCCATTCCCTTGCTGCCACAATGTTAATAAATTAATGTATATATAACTTTAGAGTTTTGTGATTTGCTTTCCTTATAGCTGCCTGATCTGGTAAGGCATACAAGTATTGTTATTCTAACTTTACAGATGAGGAAATTAAAACTAAGAGTTTCAGTTGTAACCCATGGTCACATACATAGTGTTAGGAAGTGTATAAGAGCTGACTCTGAATCTCAGACCTATTGATTGATTCCAAGTCCAGTAATCTTTCCTTTGTGCTATTAGCATCCTGGATACTTTTCCCCCCAGCAGGTAGAGGAAATTCTTATATGAGGGAAACCAACTTTGATTGAAGCACAATATAATTGCTTAGTATATTCCTTCCCCCCCCCCCTTACTTCTTATTGTTTCCCAGCTTCCTCTTTTTAATTCAAAGAGTTATAAGACAAAGTTTATGGAGAGATAGCATCATCATTGTTTATATAATGAGGATGATTACTATGTCTGTATGGAAGAAATGCATTCTGTGAAATCATCCTGGCAAATGATCTATGCTTAATATATGTTCAATTACCATAAAGCATTTCCCTGACAAGTTTTCTTTGTTTTTTACCAGTGACCCAGACCTGTTTTGAGGAGTCTCCTTGATTGTCTTTCTACTCCAACTTATTCCCCACCCCTTCTAAGTAAAGGGCACTCCCTTTACTTCCCTCCCTAGTACTAATCCTCCCCAAGTAATTCAACCATAGGTTCTCTTCTTCAGAGATTTTTGAAAAATGACTCACTTCCCTCCGAATTTATATTTTGATTCTTCTTAGTGAAAAATCTGGCCTCCTCACTCAAAGTTGGGCACTCTAAATATAGTTAATGTGGCTCCTAGAATGAGGAGTTGTGGGTTAGCTAGCAAAAATAACAAATGAAACCAAAAGTACTTGATTTTTGTTCAATAGATTAGCCCAGTCTATGAGTAAAACAAATCTTCTTACTTAAACAATAGGTATATGTACATTTCTACATGGAAGTTTGTAGAAATGTAGAGTTGGGATAATGGACAAGCAATAATTTAAAAATAAATTTACTTTGAATGTTTTGAGGGATCTGTGATTTCAGAGATGAGTATACAATCCATCCATATCTTCTGATTTAATCTAATACACAAAGCATCCTATTATGTCTACAACAACTCTAATTTTTTAAAAAAAATTATTCCTTTTGAGCTAAAATATTTCATCCTTTAATATCTACTTATTAGTTACAATTCTGCCCACTAGAGTGACATTGAGTATATTTAATTCCTCTTCTAGGAGACAATAATTAAAATATTCAAAGATGACCAATAAGAAAGCTTTAATTTTTGCAAAACATTTACTTATACTTTATTCTAAATCTTTTCTTTAGGATAACTAGACTTATGCCAAGGCTTAAAGAGGACTCTGAGGACTGTGTTCTTCAAGCTGTCTCTCCCATTCACTTTCCCTTTACACCTTCCTGAGTAGACAGAGGAATGAGCTATAGTTTCTCTTTCTTTTTCAAGTTTCAGTTTTGGGAAATCTGAGTGACCTTGTGTCAAGGTAGGCTCAGTTAGGCCCAGGAAAGGTAATCTAATTCTGTATTTTATTATAAAGGCAGTAGGGAGCCAGTAAAGTTTTTTGAGCAAGAAGTGGGTAGTACAGTCAGACTTTTACAGTGGGGCAGTTATTTTGACATTTCTTTGGAGGATGGATTACAGAAAGGAGAGCCTAGAAGCAGAGAGACCATTGTGAAGGCTATTATAACCAAGACCAGTCCCTGAAAAAGAGTTGAGAAAGTGTATTTCTCTCTCTTATTTTCTGGTATGAAGGACAGTATAATTAATGGGATAAAATATTGCATATTGTGACAGAGGCTGGCACTAGAGAAAGTACCAGGCTGCAGAGGGTGTGAAATTGATCAGCTCAATGGGTGGGGGGCCCCAGGGGTTGAATCCAGAGGAGGAGAGACTCTGGGGAGGAGAGCAGTGAGGGTCTCTCGGTCTTGAGAAGCCAAAGAGAGAACTTGGGAAAAAGACTTTCTCCTGAGGGTTACCCATTTTTCCTGCTGGTGACTAGAAATCTTTCCCCCCAACACTTCTCAATTGAAGGGACTTCTGTTTTTCCCCTCTTTTTTAATTACCTTTTGATGATTCTCTTGAATTCTGTGGTTGGACTTCAAATTTTCTGTTCAGGTCTGGTCTTTTATTTATGAATGCTTGGAATTCCTCTGTTGTGTTAAATGACCATACTTTCCCCTGTAAGAATATAGTCAGTTTTGATGGGTATTTTATTCTTGGCTGTAGGCCTAGTTCCCTTGCTTTCCGGAATATCATATTCCATGCCTTTCGGTCCTTCAGTGTGGATGCAGATAGATCCTGTGTTATCCTCACCATGTTTCCATGGTATCTGAATGGTTTCTTTTTGGCAGCTTGTAATACCTGTTCTTTTATCTGATTGTTTTTGAATTTGGCTATAACATTTCTTGGTGTTGTCAGTTGGGGATTAAAAACAGGGGGTGATCTGTGGATTCTTTCAATCTCCACTTTCCTCTCTTGTTCTAGGATTTCGGGACAGTTTTCCTGGATAATTTCCTCTAGTATTATGTCCAGGCTTTTTCTTTTGTCGTGGTCTTCTGGTAGTCCAATTATTCTTAAATTGTCTCTTCTTGAACGATTTTCTAAATCGTCTGTTTTGTGAATGAGATGCTTCACATTTTCCTCAATTTCTTCATTCTTTTTGTTTTGTCTTATAGTGTCCTGCTGCCTTGTGAGGTCACTTGATTCTAGTTGTTTTACTCGGGTTCTTAAAGATTGGATTTCATCTTTGGCTCTTTGGTCGTCTTTTTCCTTCTGGTCTGAGTTTCTTTGAAGATTGTCTTTCATCCTCTTTATCTCGTCTTTCATCTCCTTTGCTTCATCTTTCATCTCCTTTGCCTCATTTTCCAGCTGGATGATTTTGGCTTTCAGGACACTATTTTCTTGTTTTAGTTCAAGTGCCTCTGTTTCCAGATGACTTATCTTAATTTTTAAGTTCTTTTCCCAATTGTCTTCAGCCTCTCTTAGCTGTGTTTTGAGTTCTTCCACAGCCTGTATCCAATTCACTGGGATTTCTGGTTTATCGTTTGCTGATCTCTCCCCCTCTGTTCCATTTGGTGAGTAGTAGCTGTCTATTGTAGTTTCTTTCTTCTGTTTCTGTTGTTTGTTCAAATTCACCCCTTCTTTCCTCCCTGTATTTGTCTGTGCTCTTGTTCCTCTCATTTTTTTGTTTTTTAGGGACTTCTATCAGTCTCCCCTCTTGGAGCTTTAACAGAGGATCTCTTGGTGTAATCTCTGAGGGAGGGTTGTTGGGGGTTTGAGCTTTCCTGTCCTCTGGAGGCTTTTGATTGGCTTAAAGTTCAGCAGTCAGTGAGGATGGATGGGGAGCCTGGGCTTCCCTGTGTTCTGGAGACTTTTGATGGGATTGAGTTCAGCTTATTTGGGATGGGTTTATTCTGAGTTTTAAACTTCCTGGACGGCTGGAGCAGATATGGAGGATCTCTAAAGCTCTAGCCAGGCTGCCAGGTCTATGCTCCTTTTAGGCTGCCATCTTGACTTCGCCTCTAGGTTTCTGTTTTTTCAGAAGACCCAGCTCTCTAAGGGGGGAGGGGTTGTGGCTTGCCTGGACTCTGAGGGCTCCTGATGAGATTAGGTTCAGGTGGTGTGGGCCGAAAGATCCCAGAGCCAAAAAAGGGAAGGGAAAAAAAAAAAGCAGCCACCTCCTCTTCCACAGCCTGTGTTGAGTGCCCAGAGACTGGCCGAGTTACTTTCAAGGAAAGCTCTTTGGAGCAACCCCTTTGCCAGCCCTGAGTTTTCTGTCCTTTCAGTAGCTCTGAGGGCTCCTGATGGGATTAGGTTCAGCTGGTTCTTTCAGAAGACCCTGCTCTCTAAGGGGGGAGGGGTAGTGGCTTGCCTGGACTCTAATGGCTCCTGATGGGATTAGGTTCAGGTAGTGTGGGCCAAATGATCCCGGAGCCAAAAAAAAAGAAGAAAGAGAAAAGCAGCAACCTCCTCTTCCTCAGTCTGTGTTGAGTGCCCAGAAACTGGCCCGGGTTACTTTCAAGGTAGGCTCTTCGGAGCCACCCCTTTGCCAGCCCTGAGCCCTCTGTCCTTTCAGTAGCTCTGAGGGCTCCCGATGGGATTGGGCTCAGCTGGTGCCCCGAAGCTGGGACCTCCCCCGAGACCCAGAGGGAAGAACCCAGCCAGGAGGCCACAGGCTTCCCCCTTCTCTCTATGCTTCCCTGCCATCTGTGTTGGGCGCTCCGGAGACTGGCTCGGGTTGCTTTCAAGGTGAGTCCTCAGAGCCCTGAGGTTCCCGCTGCTGCCTTGGGCTCAGCACTCTGGGTTGGGGGGGATGGGTCCTGGGACCTTCTTTCTGTCTACCCCTTAGATCTGAGTGATCTAGGGTTCTGGCTTTTGGGGTGCAGTACCTTTTGATCCAGGTCCAGGAGGAGGTTTCCCCAGGTCTATCCTGTTGTTCAGCTTGAATTTCGGTGGCCTAGGAGCACTTTGTTTGCGATCGGTAGGGAAGGGTTTCGGAGGTCTGAACTTTCGCTGCTTCTACCTGAAGGGACTTCTGAAGAGAAACCTGAGCAGACTTTACCTCAGCTCCTGTTGCGCAGCGGTGTGCCAACCTGACTTTCTCTCAGGGGGACTCAGGTTGCCAAAGCCTGAATTCCCCCCAAACTCGAAGAGGGAGGGGAAAGGGTTTAGATAGCGATAGGGACCCCCTTTTCCCATTTCCCCCTGCCCATTATTCCTTTTGTATTACCTGATTGAGTTGACATTAAAAGTTGTCTGTTCCCCAAGCTGAGTGTGAGTGAACAGATCAAGGGGAGACCCTTTGGGTCTTGAGTGGTGGAGGGGGAACAAGAGGGACAAGAGCGAATCTGGGAGAGTGGCTTTAGCTAAGGAGGGAAGGCAGAAGGAGGAAAATCTTCAAATCCCCTCTCCTCTCTCTGAGCCAACTCCCTACATCTGCTGTCTCCCCTGAACCCCACTTTGAAAAGGGGGGATGTCCTCTCTTTCCCCCTCCCAATACCAAAAGTCCAAACTTCCCTCGGGGTACAAACTTTTTCCGTTCATCTTTTTTTAATACAATATACTGTCATATATTTAGTTGATATACTAGTTTTATTAAATAGTTTTTTCTTTCTTTTACATTTATTATACAGATGACTCTCTGAATAGGGTAAGAGAAAGGGATATATTCAAAAATTAAAGTGATGTTAAAAAGAGCAGTAATTTTAAAAAAAATTCTTAAAAATTGTTTTTAATCAAAAATCTATTTTCTTTCCTTACCTTACCCCATGGCTTACTGAGTCCAAATAAACAAACAAACAAACAAACAAACAAACAAACAAATAATAAATAAATAAATAAACAAACAAATAAATAAATGAATAAATAAATAAATAAATGGGTGAATGAATAAATAAATGAATGAATGAATAAACAAACAAATAAATAAATAAACAAACAAAAATAAAACCATTGCAACAAATATGTCAAGGCTAAATCTGAAATTATTTCCCCTATCCACTTCCTTCTGTGCTACTGAAAGAAGATGGAGAAAATCACCAGGGTGAGGAAGCCCATCACAAATATATATATATATATATATTATCTATTTGTCTTCACCATGGAAAGGCAATCTTTTAAAATCTCTTTAATTAATTCACTATCCCACTTACCAAAGGAATTTTCCAACCCTTTCTTCCCCTTCCTCAAACTTCCTATGGTTCCCCATTCCCCTACTCTCTCAGATCAGAACCTTGTCTGAGATTTCACACAAAAAAATGAGACCATAGAAAGTTCCTACTTCTCTCTTACCTCATCTCATGTCATGTAGATGCTTTCTGCCCCTATCTCCTTCCTCACCTTTGTTTCACATGAAAAGATGCCCTGTCTCCTTGCTAAGGCATCAGGGATCCCATCCTATCTTATCTTCAACAGATCACCACATAATAATAGTATTGTTATTTTTGCACTTACCTTCAGTCTCTCTCAGTTTTCTGGCTGCTTTTCTATTGCTTTCAAAAATGTCCATGACTCTATCCTGGTTCTCCTCCTACCTGTCTGACTGTTCTTTTTCAGTCTTGTTTGCTGGATCTTTAACCATGTCAAGCCTGCTAACAGTGGGTATGCTATAGAAATCTGTCTCTGACTCCTTTTAATTCTCCATCTCTACTTCTTCACATGGTGATCTCAGCATATTTCATGAATTCAATGATCATTTCTATTCTGCCCTAATCTCTCTCTTTACCTCCATGTTTCCATTTCTAATTGCTATCGAACATCTCTAACTAAATGTTCCATAGAAATTTTAAACCCAACTTGTTTAAAGCTGAGTTCATTGTTTTTCCCACAGACATCCTTCTGAACTTCCCCTACTATTGTTAAAGGTGCCAACCATCCTCTCAGTTACCCAGGTTTGAAACCTACATGCCATCCTTACTTCTTACTCTTACCACCCTATATTCAATGTTGCTAATCTGTTTCATCTTCATAACAACTCTTGTATATGCCCCCTTCTTCCCGCCAACATTACCACCACCTTGGTATAGTCTCTCATCACCCTGACTATTATAAGAGCCCTTTGATTAGTTTCTTTGCCACTATCTCCAATGTCTAGAACTTCCTCCCTATTCACTTCCGCCTTTTGGCTTTCTAGGCTCCTTTAAGATCCAGCTAAAATTCTACCTTCTGCAAGAAGCCTTTCCTGATCTCCCTTATTGCTAGTGCCTTCCATCTGTTGATTATCTCTAATTTATCCTTTAATTATTTTGTTTATACATAGTTCTTTTCATGTTGTATCCCCCATTAGACTGTTGCCTTGAGAGGAGGAAGGAATTAAAAAATAACATGGGAGACTATCATTCTAAGACTGGGTAGATGTAACTTTTGACTTGGAACCAATGCTTCATGTTTTAACATTTCCTAGGTTCTATCTTGGTGAGGTGATAGGGGGTAAAGTGGAGGGTTTCTTCATCTCTGCTTGTACTTTTATTCAGTTCTTAGTCTCATTTCTTTCCCCTGGGAACACCATGATTTAACTAATTTCTAAGAGTCTATATTAAAAGTAAAGAGCCCTCAGTTATCATGCAAGTATTCATAGGATGGGCTTTGAAAACCAGGCAGTGAAAGAAAAACACAAAAGGTTTTCATTCAAATCTATAAATAGTTAAGACAACTTTCTTTACCTTCCCAGTGGATCCCCATTTATCCACAGACTACAGTAGAGTTCCTACTTCACCCAAAAAGGGAAAATTTCTTAGGGTCATAAAGAATCCATCCCTCACCCTCTATTTAGCTCTTCCCAAGGATCTATAGGGTGACCTCCAGACTCAGAGAACAAGTTAAAAATAAAACAAGCCACAAAAATTAGTTATCCCCTTCATTTATGAGCGAGGTTGAAATAACTGCTAGAGTAGACCTTAGCTCTGCCAAGGCCTTGATGAAAGTTAGAGGGAAGGTGATGTGGTGATGTAGTGGAGGTGGAGGTAGGAGAGGCAATGCTGCAATACTTTAATAAAACTGACTCAAGTTATAAAATATAAATATTAGAGATGGATGAGGCCTTAGAAATTATTTAGTCCAAATAATAAATGTATATGTGGGGGTGGGGGAGAAGGGTAATCTCAGATGGGTGACTTAAGTCATGAATTGGAAGGACTACGCGTTTTGCATCTTCACAAATGGTTATCTTGACCATTGGGTGAAAATATTTATAGAGCAGGACTCAAGTGGCATAACAGCCCTTCCCATGTTTATGGAATAGGAGATGGACAGCTCTGTCCATTACTCTAGCCCTGCCAAAAGACTCTAGGAGAGAATCTAATAAACCTGTCCTCAGGGGAACAGAAAATTAAAAAGAGAAAGACCCTTAGAAAAGTAGTTAGCATAGCAGAACTATGAAGGTAGGAAAGGAACAGATATGGATTTGTACTGGGAGAACACCCTGGCATTTCAATTCATACTGGGACTGTTAGTGGATAGCAGATTAAATAGATGACGCAAAGTAAACATTATTGGTGTAGCCCGGGCTTCTTGATGTACTGTCTTATCTTAAGATCTGAGGGGACTTCAGAAATTCCAACAGTGAAAAAGCTGAGTGAAACAAGAAAATTGGAGAAATCAGCCCACAATGCATAGATCTGAAGTTCCCTGTTTCCTTTTCATTTGTCCTTAAGAGAAGCTTCTCATCCACTTAGGGTGCAAGGAGAAGAGAAAACTGATGGATTCAGACAGAAACTCTCTGATTGCATGCCAACAAGCAGTGGTAGACTGTGGGAGTCAGACTTCCTAGGTTGTCAGCTATTGCAATCCATACCTTTATCTTTGCTAACTGGGACTAACATGGGAGAGCTGAGTCCAGACTGTTGATGGGAGTGAAGGATGAGAACACAGTCTCAATGTGTGGTATTTGGGTACAGAACTGCAATGCATGCTGTGGAAGTGATCAGACTGTAATGGAAATGGAGGGTAATTGGGAGGGGTTCCAAAGGAGACTTTTCTGTAAATAGCTCTAGGTGAGTATCATTTAAACTTTTCCTTATGACTAGTAAACTAAGTAGGTTTAATATGTTGATGCTCTGTGTTCTGGGAATGGGAACTGTCCTTTCACAGAAAGTTAAAATTTATGTAGGATCACATTTCTTTTTGGTTTCCGGAACACATCCAGGTCCTTTCTGACTCTTTGCCTTTGCTTGAATTGTTCCTGGTGCCTGAAGTGTTTTTGTCCCTTTCATTGCCTGCTGGATGCACTCCCTCTTTATCTCCACATCATAGAATCTTTATTTCCTTTAAAAGCCAGCTTAAGTACCACCTTTTGCACAAAAACTTCCTCAATACATCTAGTGGCAAATGCTGTTCCTTCTAGTCTCACACCCCTCTCTAACTACTGTATATTTATTGTGTATTTATTCTTTATATAATTTTTTTTAATGTATGGACTGGACTTGATGATTGCTGGGGTTCTTTCCAATTCTCATATACTGTGATCCTGTTGTGCATCTATTTGAAAAATATAATTAATGTGTATTATAGATATCTAGGTACCTGTAAGTCATTCTATTTGACTATAAACTCCATCAGGGTGGGGACCATGCCTTATTGATACTTTGTTCACAGCTGTGGTGGGTGTCAAATCCTGGAGCATGGAAACCTGATGGAACTGACTGTAAAAGGTGATGACAGTTGAAATAGCATGATTGACCAAGAAAGTGGAAGGAATCCATGGGATGATCATCAGGAATAGCAAAGCCAAGAAACTAGAAAAATGAAGCAGCATATATGAAGAAGACAATGAATAGGGACATTATTCTAAAAGCAAGATTATGGAGGCAGCTTGGTAGCTCAGTGGATCCTAGGTTCAAATCTGACCTCAGGCACTTCCCAACTGTGCGACCCAGGGCAAGTCACTTCACCCCCATTGCCTAGCCCTTACCACTCTTCTACCTTGGAACCAATACGCAGTATTTGATTCCAAGACGGAAGTTAAAATTTTTTTAAAAATTAAAAAAAAATCAAAGCAAGATTATTACTAATGTATCTATGTCAAGATATGGAGAAAGGAGCAAAAGATGAAGGTGGAGAATCACAGAGGGACATTTCAATATACTGCTTTATCCTTTAATTGACTTCTTGTGGTTTCATTTTTTGAAATAAAAAGAGTGAGGCAGTGAAGTTTTTACTAAAGAGATCTCAATTCTCCAGGTGGACTAAGTTATTATTCTAAATCTTTCACAAATTTCCTCTCTCATCCTGGATAAATGCAGCTGTTGAGTTGGTCCAAACTATAATCCCTCTAGAAATGAAGCCAAAGAAAATGGAAGATGTTCCAAAGGTCTGGGCATATTGATGAGATGACCCTTGGGGCTAGTCTCTTCTGTGATTTCTGATGCTGCCAATAGTCCAGTTTCCAAAGTCAAATATGGACTCAGACTACATTCTTTGGATATATGTCAGAAAATCTGTATCTCACTATGGACCATTTGAATGAGGAATAAGATCTTCTATCCTAAAATAATAATAAAAAGCTACCCTCCTACTAACTCAGACATCACTGGCCCCCAGATATAATAAAGACAGGAAGGTGGCCAAGAGGAAATGTTTTTGCTAAGCTTGGCGTGTCTGAATAACCAAAATTACATCCAAAAACGTTACAGAAAAACCCAAAGACTGTCTGAACAGTATAATTTTCTAAAGGGAAAATACCTAAAAAAATGTGGCTATTTTAGGTTAAACGGGGAGATGCAGAACAAGGTTAAAGTTAAAGAAGTTATTTTTTAGAACAACTCAGTCAAAATCAATGATCTAACTGGCACGATTACTGCACTATACCCACCTGTATGTTTGTAGCACTAGTTGGCTTGATAAATTAAAGAGGTTTATTCTAATCAATCATTTTTTTTGGCCTAGAATTCTAAGCAAGTGGAATGTTGTCTCCCACACCCTGTGCTCCCCACTTGCCAATTGTAAAATCCAGGTTCCACCCAGCCCCCAAAGTTTGTTTATAGCAAATCAAATGTTTCTGATTAACAGGATATAACATGATAAAGACAGGGTTGGAACCTGTATGCATTTGGGCAAAATAAATTATACATAATAATTTTAAAATTAGGAAGAAATTTAGTTTTGCTAATATTTAATGCATGAATCGACACTTTGGAAGTCCAACAAGGGAGTAGTAGCCTCTCTAAACCAAAATTTTAAAGAATAATAAAGTGTATTCAACCACATTAATGTTATTAATAATATATAAGTAATGGCAAAAGAGCATTTGTATCATTAATAAGTAAAATAAAATTTAAATTGTTTACTTCACCTTGATCTCATCCTTTTCATTTCTAGTTTGCATATGTTTCATATGCATGAAATGCTAGTACAGTGGCATATATATGTAACTTATAAATAAGTATATGTATATTGGGGGTCAAGGCTCAAAACTTTTTTTTACTAATACAGATGTGCTACCCAAACATTTGGAGACCATTGCAAACACCACTTACTTGATATTTCTCCTCTCCAATCCAACCTTCATAAGAGCTAATAAATTGATATTTCTAAAGCTGAGATCTGCTCATGCCAACCTTTCCTCCCACTCAAACATTTCTAATGACCCCTTACTGCCTTTAGGATTAAATACAAAATTCATAGGCTGGCATTTAAAGCCCTCTACCTACTTTTCCAATCCCTTTAAAAATATTAATTCATTCTCTTTTCATGCATTCTCCATTCTAGTCAAATTGGTCTAGCATTCCCTGTCCACAAAATCACTTCTTCTTACTTTGCACAAATTGTCCTCCAGATTCAAAAGGCACTCTCCCTTTGACAGCTCTGGCTTCCTTCAAAGCATCCTGGTTACACAGGATGCCTTTTTTGTCAGTTATTAGCATTTTCCCCTCCTTGAAATTACTTTGCATATTTTTGTCTTGTGATCCAGTAGAATAAAAGATTCTTAAGGGGAAGGCATGTTTATTTTGTCATTCTCAATACAAGTTTTGAGGCACTTAATCTTAACTCTCCATTTGTAGTGATGAATCAGTTCCCCAGATTTCTGCTATTCATGTCTTCTCAGGTACTGAGTCCCAAGAGGTGTCATGGAATTGTCTTTATATTGTTATAGTTCACAAGCCCTCATCAATGTGCCTCTTCCCAGTGATTATTAGATAGAATGAGAATCATTGCAAACCAAAAGAGAACATGTACTCAGTTAGACTCAGCTAGATTTTGAAAGCATCTATTTACTAAGGTGGCACAGTAAGAAAAATTGACATAAAACATTCTTTCCCTAAAGTCTATAATGGGTAGCACAACGGATAGAGTGCCAGGGCTAGTCAGGAAAACCATTTTTCTTAAGTTCAAATCTGACCTCAGATACTTACTAGATGTTAACCCTGAGCAAGTCACTTAAATCTCCTTCAGTTTCCTCATCTGAAAAATGAGCTGAAGAAAGAAAGGACAAGCTACCAAGGATCCATACCCCCAAATTCGGGTCATAAAGAGTCAGATGTGACTTTTGAAAATGACCAAACAACAACAACAACACACACACACACACACACACACACACACACACAGAAAGAGAGAGACAGAGAAAGAGAGAGAGAGAGAGAGAGAGAGAGAGAGAGAGAGAGAGAGAGAGAGAGAGAGAGAGAGAGAGAGAGAGAGAGAGAGAGAGAGAGAGAGAGAGAGAGAGAGAAGGAGAGGAGGCAGGGAGAGAGAGAGAGAGAGACAGAGACAGAGAGAGACAGAGAGAGAGACAGAGACAGAGAGAGACAGAGAGAGACAGAGAGAGACAGAGAGACAGAGAGACAGAGAGACAGAGAGACAGAGAGACAGAGAGACAGAGAGACAGAGAGACAGAGAGAGAGAATCCAGGGGAAAGTGAGTTTAAACACATAGTTAAGAGGTAATTCAGTTCCTGTGTGCCAGAAGTCTTTTTTTTTCCCCATTTGAATCTACACAAGAAGTTTCCTATACTGCTACCAACCACTGTTATCCCTGAGGACAATGTTGGGGTGCTAATGGAAATAATGGGAAATACAACATCCTCTGGATCCTTAGAAACTTTCAAGGTCCTCTTTCAGCTGTTGGAGTTTGGTGGGGGCTGGAAAGAAGACCAAGACAAAGTGTTCTCCTCCCTGACAAATGACTTCTCCTCTGGGAATTTTCTCTTATTATTCACTTGCTTGGATCTGCCCAATACTCAAATAACTTGGATGCTGAATTGGAATGGATCTTTTATTTCACAGATGATCTGCAGACCATAACCAAATTTCCTCAACCAAGATGAACACTCTTACTGCTAATCTCACTCCATTTCATTCAAGGGCATTTCCTAATCCAAAGTGTTTATTTGATTAATTTATTATAACGTTCTCATCAAGGGATAAAGTACCAGGAAGTTTAGTCATTTACTTAATGGCAAGATGGGATTACTGAATTACTTTACTTAATCAATCCTAACATTTTACTTGTATCCCCAACTTCTTGCACAATGTTTCATATAAATTAGACACCTACATGTTTGTTGAATTTTCAAGCCCTTCCCTTTGCCTCAGAACTAATTTTTTAAAAAGTCTATATTGGCTGCATTTACTTCCATAAGTCCTTGCAATCTAGTTTGCTGTCCCATAATTTTACCGAAATCTTTCTCTTAAAGGCAGGAAGGAACAAGCATTTATTTAAAAATCTACTATGTTCCAGGGACTGTGTTAAGTGCTTTACAAATATTATCTCATTTGATCCTATCAACCTTGGGAAGTTATTATCTGCATTGTATAGGTCAGAAAAGTGAGGCAGAAAGAAGTTAAGTGACTAATCCAAAGTCACAAAGCTATAAAGTTTCTGAGGCCAAACTTGAGGCCTTCTTGACTCCAGATTTAGTACTCTTTGTCATTGTTTAGTAATTTTCAAGTAATATCTGATTCTTTTTTACCCCATTTAGAGTTTTCTTGGTAAAGACACTGAAGCAGTTCAGCATTTTCTTCTCTATTTCATTTTACAGATGAGGAAACCAAGTCAAAGAGTCAAGTGGCTTGCCCAGAGTCACACAGTTAGTATCTGAGGCTAGATTTGAACTCAGGTCTTTCTGATTCAAGGACTGGTGCTCTATCCACAACACCAGCTAGCTGCCCTGTGGAGCTACCTCCAAATCATGAAATCCCACAGTCTTCTCTCAGTTCTTGTCCTCGTTGACCTTTGTAAAGATTAAAATTTAGAGGAAGCTGAGGCAGGTAGAAATTAGTTTCTCTCTGCAAGGAATATTATATTTTTAGAGGTTTATTGAAGATCAAGGGTTAAAGAAAATACAAGCAAGAGAAGCACGTGCTAGGTGGGCCATGAGGCCCACCCAAATTTCACTCACATCATGAGATGCGTCTGTTTGCCAGCGAAGCCAGGAAGAGAAGAGACCCTGCTGTGGGCGGAGACCCTCTAAATAATGATTTTGCTCTCGGCCCAGGTGAGAACCCAGTGAGATTACAAAGCACTCTGGGGAAGTGGAGCAAGGACTTCTGGGGATTGAAGTACTGGATTCAAGTCTATTTTTACACCTTTTTCTGTCATTTCATAGTTGACCATGTTTAAGAGAACAATTTATTTCATAAATAGTAATTGCTACTTTTTTTGAATAATTATTAAGAAAAATGCAATTTAGAGCAAGATTGAAAGAAATGTTAAGATGTAAATATGAACTGATACCTTGTTCACTTTAAGCAATATGAATGAAAGTAATATTTCAATACTTTAAGGATATATGATTTTCTGGTATGGGCATACTCTTCTTTGATGCATATCATAACCCCTCTGCAATTTAGTAGATCAGTACATGAGAAGCCAAGATGATAAATTAAATGGTGCTTACATTACTGGCCATAAGAATCTCTTTAAAACTATTCCTCTCAGACACTGCCTAGCTGTGTGACCCTGGGTGAGTCACTTAGCCCCAATTATCTACCCTTTCCCCCTCTTCTGCCTTGGAACCAATACACAGTATGAATTCTAAAATGGAAAGTAAGAGTTAAAAAGCAAACTATTCCTTTGACAATGAACATATAGTCCATTACTCATTCCATACCTGCAGACTTTCTAATTTGGAAGGACAAGTCAAGACATGTGCTGAATTGGCACTGTCTCCCCCAAATTATGATGCCACGATACCATAATGAAGTCTCGGTATAGGAATTTCATCACCTTTAGTTAACATAATGATTTGCATTTTAAAATTTCTCAATGGGAACAAAGAACTTCACCAATATTATATCATATAATCCTTTAAAGTGTAGTAAAATGAAAAAAGTATGGTATTTAGAGTGAGAGAACATAGTTTACACATCCAGTCTCTATTTACTACCTCAAAAACTTACACCTAAGCCTGAGGCAAGTCTTTAAGCTATCAGCAGGACAAGGATCAATCATCAGGGGGAGGGGGCTTTCAGAGCTTTCAGCCCTCAGACCATCACATCATCTCCCCCAACCTGCCTATAATTATTTGTTTTTTTTTTTAATTTGGAAAACTTTATTTAATTAATTAATTTAGAATATTTTTCCATGGTTACAAGATTCATGTTCTTTCCCTCCCCTCCCTCCAGCCTCTTTCTATAGCCAAACATGCAAATCCACTGGGTTTTACATGTGTCATTGATCAAAACCTATTTCCATATTATTGATATTTGCACTAGGGTGATTATTTAGAGTCTACATCCCCAATCATATCCCCATCAACCCATGTGATCAAGCAGTTGCTTTTCTTCTGTGTTTCTACTCCCATAGTTCTTCCTCTGAATGTAGATAGTGTTCTTTCTCATAAATCCCTCAGAATTGTCCTGGATCATTGCATTGCTGCTAGAAGAGAAGTCCATTACATTTTATTATACAACAATGTATCAGTCTCTGTGTATAATGTTCCCCTGGTTCTGCTCCTTTCACCCTGCATCAATTTCTAGAGGTCATTCCAGTTCTCATTGAATTCTTCCAGGTAATCATTCCTTTCAGCACAATAGTATTCCCTCACTAAAAGATACTAGAATTTGTTCAGCCTTCCCCCAATTGAAGGGCATCACCTCATTTTCCAATTTTTTGACACCATAAAGAGCATGGCTATAAATATTTTTGTACAAGTCTTTTTCCTTGTGATCTCTTTGTGGTATAAAGCCTATCTATAATTAGATAGTAAAAATGAATAAAGAACAAAAAAGCACCAAACTCTAAAGAATTTTTATGGCGACAAAAAGCAAGATACATATACAAAAGGGGACAGTGAAAGCAAAGGGAAGACACCCAAAGTCCAAAAGAAAAATATGGATTATGGATTGGACACAGATTCAGGAAGAACTCAAAAAATGACTTCAAAAACCAATTAAGAGAGGCAGAGGAAAAGAGGGAAAGAGAAATGAAAGTGATGCAAGAAGAAAGGAAAGTGATATAAGAAGAAATGGGCCAATTGAAAAAGGAGAACCATAAATTGACAGAGGAAAATCATGTCTTAAAAATCAGAATTGACCATCTAGAAACTAATGATTTCATAAGAAATCAAGAAACAATAAAGCAGAATCAAAGGAATGAAAACATAGAGGAAAACGTGAAATATCTTATTGAACAAACAACTGACATAGACAATAAATCTAGGAGAGACAATTTGAGAATTATTGGACTATCTGAAGGTCATGATAAAAAAATAAACCCTTGGATATCATATTTCAAGAAATTATCAAAGAGAACTGCCCAGAGATCCTCAAACAAGAAAATAAATTTGAAATTGAAAGAATTCACAGATGTCTTCCAGAAAGAAATCTTCAAATGACAACTTCCAGGAATATAATAGCTAAACTCAAGAGCCACCAAGCCAAGGAAAAATTTCTTCAAGGAGCCAGAAAAAAACATTCAAATGCCATGGGGCTACAATCAGAATCATACAGGACCCAGAGGCTTCTACATTAAAGGATAAAATGGAATATGATATCCAGGAAGACAAAAGATCTGGGTTTACAACCCAGAGTCACCTATCCAGCAAAACTGAGTATATACTTTCAGAGAAAAAAAATGTACATTCAATAAGATAGAAGATTTCCAAGCATTCCTGAGGAATAAGCCAGACCTAAACAAACAAACAAAAATTTGAAGTCTAAACATGAGACACAAAAGAAGCCCCAAAAGGTAAATAAGAAAAAGAAAATTTAAAGGACTCTTTAACGTCAAAATGTTTATATGTCTACATGGAAAGAGGATTTCTATAATTCTCAAAAATTACTCTTAGTAGTAGCGAAGATAGAGAAGATAGAAGGAATTTACTCAGAAAAAGGGTGGAGAAGTAAATTGATTATGATATGATGCACATGTAAATATGATATGGAATGATATGTATGTATGATATGATATGTATGTTTATGAATGAAATGCAAAAAATCAAGGGCTGAAAGAGAAGGTTTCACTGAGAGAAAAGAGGAGGGAGAGAAAGAATGGGGTAAATTATATAACATAAAGAGGCTGGAAAAGTCATTACAGAGAGGAGAGGATAAAGGTGGTAAAAGGAAATGTTTAAACTTTGCTCTCATTGTAACTCTTTTAGAGAAGGTAAAACAAGTATACTTAATGGGGTATAGAATTCTATCTTACCCCACAAAGAAGTAGAAGGGGAATAAGACAAGAGAAGAGGGAGGTGATTTGAGGGAAGCAAAAGTGTTTGTGTGGGATGACAAAAAGTAAAACACTGGAACAGAGAGAAAGGGAGTAGAGCAATATTTAAAGGGGATAATATGATGGAGGGCAATATACAGTTAGTAATCATAACATTGAATGTGAATGGAATGAACTCACCCATTAAACAGAAGCAGATAGCTGAGTGAATCAAAAACCAGAATCCTACTATATGTTGTTTACAAGAAACACACCTGAAGCAGGGTGACACACAGAGATTCAAGATAAAAGGCTGGAACAGAATTTATTATGTAAAAAAAATCAGGAGTAGCAATCATGCCAGACAAAGCTAAAGTAGAAATTGATTTGACTAAAAGAGATAAAAAACAAATTACATTCTGTTAAAGGGTTCTATAAACAATGAATTAATGTTATTACTAAACATTTATGCACAAAATGGCATAGCATCTAGATTTCTAAAGGAAAAAATAAAAGGAATTCAAGGAGGAACTAGATAGTAAGACCATATTAGTGGGGGGTCTCAACCTTCTCCTTTCAGAACTAGATAAATCAAACTGAAAAATAATTAAGAAAGAAGTAAGGAAAGGAAATAAAATGCTAGAAAAATTGCAATTAATAATATCTGGGAAAAACTGAATAGGAATAAAAAGGAATATACCTTCTCAGCAGTACATGGTACACATAAAAAAGTTGACCATGTACAAGGGCATAGAAATATTGCAAAGAAATGCAGAAAAGCAAAAATAATAAATACAACTTTTTGAGATCACAATGTGATAAAATTATACTAAACAAGGGTTATGTTAAGGCAAACTTAAAATTAAGTGGTAAACTAAATAATCTAATTCTTCAAAACTGGTGTGTTTAAAAAGAAATAACAATTACAGATTTCATTAAAGAGAATGATAATGAGGAGACATCATATCAAAACCTACGGGATGGGGGAAGCTGGGTAACTCAGTGAATTGAGAGCTAGGCCTAGAGACTGGAGGTCCTGGATTCAAATTTGACCCCAGGTACTTCCCAGCTGTGTGACCATGGGCAGGTCACTTGATCCCCATCGTCTAGCCCTTACCACTCTTCTGCTGTGGAACCAATACACAGTATTGATTCCAAGATGTAAGGAAAGGGTTTAAAAAAAAACAAATGAACAACCTATGGGATACAGCTAAAGCAGTACTCAGGTGAAAATTTATGTCTTTGAGTACCTATAACAACAAAATCAGTGAATTGGGCTTGTAACTTAAAAAATTAGAAAAATAACAAATTTAAAATCCCCAGATAAAAACTAAATTGGAAATCCTAAAAATTAAAGGAGAAATTAGTCAAATTGAAAGTAAAAGAACTATTGAACCAAAAAATAAGACTAGGAGCTGGTACTTAAAAAAATAAAATCTGGTTAATTTAATTAAAGGAGAAAGAAAAGAATTAAATTAACAGTATCAAAGATGAAAAGAATAATCTCACCTCAAATGAAGAGGAAATTAAGATAATTATTAAGAACTATTTTGCCCAATTATATGGCAATAAATATGACAATCTTGGTGAAATGGGTGAATATATTTACAAAAATATTAATTTCCTAGACTAACAAAAGAGGAAATAGAATACTTAATAAATCCTATCTCAGAAAAATAAATTGAACAAGCCATCAAGGAACTTCCTAAGAAAAAATCCCCAGGGCCAGATGGATTCACAAGTGAATTCTATCAAACATTTGAAGAACAACTAATCCCAATACCATACATATTATTTGACAAAATAAACAAAGAAGGTCTTACCAAATTCTTTTTATGACACAAATATTGTATTGATTCCAAAGCCAGGCAGACCAAAAACAGAGAAAGAAAACAACAGACCAATCTCCTTAATCAACATAGATGCAAAAATCTTAAATAAAATACTAAGCAAAAAAGACTACAGCAAGTTATCACAAGGATAAGCAAGTTATCACAAGGATTATCCACTATGACCAAGCAGGATTTATACCAGGAATGCAAGGATGGTTTAATATTAGGAAAACTATCCACATAATTGGCCATATTAATAATCAACAGAAATCACATGATTATCTTAATAGATGAAGAAAAAGCCTTTGACAAAATCCAAAATCCATTCTTATTGAAAACACTAGAAAGTATAGGGATAGAAGGGCCATTCCTCAAAATAATAAACAGTATATATTTAAAACCAACAGCAGGTATCATCTGCAATGGGGACAAGTTAGAAGCCTTCCCAAATAGATCAGATGTGAAGCAAGGATGCTCATTATCACCTCTATTATTTAATATTGTATTAGAAATAATAGCAGTAGCAATTAGAGAACAAAAAGAAATTGAAGCAATTGAAATAGGCAATGAGGAAACTAAATTATCACTCTTTTCAGATGATATGATGGTACACTTAAAGAATCCTAGAAAATCACTAGAAAAAACTTAACAACTTTAGCAAAGTTTCAGAGTACAAGAAAAACCCACATAAGTCATCAGCATTTCTATATATTTCCAATACAATAAAGCTGCAGGAGTTAGAAAGAGAAACTCCATTTAAAATTACTCTAATGTAAAATATTTAGGAATCTATCTGCCAAAAAATAAAAAACCACAGGAATTATATGAGCACAACTACAAAACATTTTCACACAATTAAAAGGAGATCTAAATAACTGCAAAAACATTAATTGCTCATGAGTAGGATGAGCTAACATAATAAAAATGACAATCCTACCCAAATTAATCTACTTATTCAGTGCCATACCCATCAAACTACCAGAAAACTTTTTTTATAGAATTAGAAAAAATATAACAAAGTTCATCTGGAAGAACAAAAGATCAAGAATATTAAGGGAAATAATGACAAAATGTGAAGGATGGGGGCCTAGAAATACCAGATCTTAAACTGTACTTAAAAAGCAGTAATCACCAAAACATTATGGTACTGGCTAAAAGACAGAAAGGAAGATCAATGTAATTGACTAGAGATAGATGACCTCAGTAAGACACTGTTTGATAAACCAAAAGATCCCAGCTTTTGGGGACAAGACTTCACTAACAAAAACTGCTTGAAAAATTGGAAAACAGTATGGGAGAAATTAGGTTTAAATCAACACCTTTTTTATTTTTTTAAAACATTATTTTATTTGGTCATTTCTGAACGTTATTCATTGGAGACAAAGATAATTTTCTTTTCCTCCACCCCCCCTCCCACCACCTACCCCAGAGCTGATGCACGTTTCCAGTGGGTATCACATGTGTTCTTGATTCGAACCAATTTCCATGTCGTGGGTATTTGCATTAGAGTGTTCATTTAGAGTCTCTCCTCAGACATGTCCCCTCAACCCCTGTAGTCAAGCAGTTGCTTTTCCTCAGTGATTTTACTCCCACAGTATGTCCTCTGCTTGTGGATAGTGTTTTTTCTCCTTGATCCCTGCAGTTTGTTTAGGGACATTGCACTGACACTAATGGAGAAGTCCATTACCTTCGATTGTACCACAGTGTATCAGTCTCTGTGTATAATGATTTCCTGGTTCTGCTCCTTTCGCTCTGCATCAGTTCCTGGCAGTTGTTCCAGTCCCCATGGAATGCCTCCACTTTATTATTCCTTTGAGCACAATAGTATTCCATCACCAACATATACCACAATTTGTTCAGCCATTCTCCAATTGAAGGGCATCCCCTCATTTTCCAATTTTTGGCCACCACAAAGAGTGCAGCTATGAATATTCTTGTACAAGTCTTTTTCCTTATTATCTCTTTGGGGTACAAACCCAGCAGTGCTATGGCTGAATAAAAGGACAGACAGTCTTTTATTGCCCTTTGGGCATAGTTCCAAATTGCCTTCTAGAATGGTTGGATCAGTTCACAACCCCACCAGCAGTGAATTAATATCCCTACTTTGCCACATCCCCTCCAGCATTCATTACTTTCCTTTGCTGTCATGTTAGCTAATCTGCTAGGTGTGAGGTGATCCCTGAGAGTTGTTTTGATTTCTTTATCTGAAAACTGCCTATTCATGTCCCTTGCCCATTTAACAATTGGAGAATGACTTGATATTTTGTACAATTGATTTAGCTCTTTGTAAATTTGAGTAATAAATCCTTTGTCAGAGATTTTTATGAAGAATGTTTCCCAATTTGTTGCTTCCCTTCTGATTTTGGTTACATTGGTTTTGTTTGTACAAAAGCTTTTTAATTTGATGTAATCAAAATTATTTATTTTACATTTTGTGACTCTTTCTAAGTCTTGCTTGGTTTAAAAATTTTTCCCTTCCCAAAGGTCTGACATGTATACTATTCTGTGTTTGCCTAATTTACTTATAGTTTCCTTCTTTATGTTCAAGTCATTCACCCATTTTGAATTTATCTTGGTGTAGGGTGTGACGTGTTGATCCAGACCTAATCTCTCCCACACTGTCTTCCAATTTTCCCAGCAGTTTTTCTCAAATAGTGGATTTTTGTCCCAAAAGCTGGGATCTCTAGGTTTATCATATACTGTCTTGCTGAGGTCACTTACCACAAGTCTATTCCACTGATCCTCCTTTCTGTCTCTTAGCCAGTACCAAATTGTTTTAATAACCGCTGCTTTATAATAGAGTTTGAGATCTGGGACTTCAAGGCCACCTTCCTTTGTATTTTTTTTTTCATTATTTCCCTGGATATCTTTGACCCTTTGTTCTTACAAATGAATTTTGTTACGGTTTTTTCTGAGTCAGTAAAAAAAATTTTTTTTGGAAGTTCAATGGGTATAGTACTAAATAGATAAATAAGCTTGGGTAGGATGATGATTTTTATTATATTGGCTCGTCCTACCCATGGGCAGTTAATATTTTTCCAATTGCTCAAGTCTAGTTTTATTTGCGTGTAGAGTATTTTGTAGTTGTGTTCATATAATTCCTGTTTGTCTCAGGAAATAGATTCCTAAGTATTTTATTTTGTCTAGGGTAATTTTGAATGGGATTTCTCTTTCTAGTTCTTGTTGCTGAGCTGTGTTGGAAATATATAGAAATGCTGATGACTTATGCGGGTTTATTTTGTATCCTGCAACTTTGCTAAAGTTGTTGATTATTTCGTTTAGATTTTTGGTTGAATCTCTAGGATTCTTTAAGTAGACCATCATTTCATCCGCAAAGAGCAATTACTTGGTCTCCTTCTTGCCTATTTTAATGCCTTCAATTTCTTTATCTTCTCTAATTGCTACTGCTAGTGTTTCTAGTACAATGTCAAATAATAGAGGTGATAATGGGCATCCTTGTTCCACTCCTGATCTTATTGGGAATGCATCTAATTTATCCCCATTGCAGATGATATTAGCTGATGGTTTTAGATATATACTGTTTATTATTTTTAGGAACAACCCTTCTATTCCTATGCTTTCTAGTGTTTTTAATAGGAATGGGTGTTGTATTTTATCAAAGGCTTTTTCTGTGTCATGATTGAGATAATCATGTGGTACTTGTTGGTTTGCTTGTTGATGTGGTCAATTATGTGGATGGTTTTCCCAATATTGAACCAGCCCTGCATCCCTGGTATAAATCCTATTTCATCATGGTGGATGACCCTTCTGATCACTTGCTGGAGTCTTTTTGCTAGTATCCTATTTAAGATTTTCACATCTATATTCATTAGGGAGATTGGTCTATAATTTTCTTTCTCTGTTTTTGACCTGCCTGACTTTGGAATCAGTACCATGCTTGTGTCACAAAAGGAATTTGGTCCAACTCCCTCTTTGCTTATTATGTCAAATAGTTTGTATAGTATTGGGATTAGCTGTTCTTTGAATGTTTGATAGAATTCACTTGTGAATCCATTAGACCCTGGGGATTTTTTCTTAGGGAGTTCTTTGATAGCCTATTGGATTTCATTTTCTGATATGGGATTATTTAAGAATTCTATTTCTTCTTCTGTTAGTCTAGGCAGTTTATGTTTTTGTAAATATTCATCCATATTGCCTAGATTGGTATATTTATTGCCATATAATTGGGCAAAGTAGTTTTTAATGATTGCCTTAATTTCTTCTTTATTGGAGGTGATGTCCCCCTTTTCATCTTTGATGCTGTTACTTTGCTTTTCTTCTTTCCTTTTTTAAATTAGATTGACCAGTACTTTGTCTATTTTGTTTGTTTTTTCAAAGTACCAGCTCCTAGTCTTATTTATTAGTTTAATAGTTCTATCACTTTCAATTTTATTAATTTCTCCCTTAATTTTTAGGATCTCTAGTTTGGTTTTCTTCTGGGGGTTTTTAATTTGTTTGTTTTCAAGGGTTTTGATTTGCATTTCCAATTCATTGATATCTGCCCTCCCTAGTTTGTTAATATATTTACTCAGGGATATGACTTTTCCTCTGATTACTGCTTTGGCTGTATCCCATAAGGTCTGAAAGGATGTCTCACCATTGTCATTTTCCTCAATGAAATTACTAATTGTTTCTTTGATTTGTTTTCTAACCAATTTTGGAGTATCATATTATTTAATTCCAATTAATTTTTTATTTGGTTCTCCATGTACTCTTATTGGTCATTATTTTTATTGCCTTATTATCTGAAAAGGCTGCATTTATTATTTCTGCTTTTCTGTATTTGAATGCCATGTTTCTGTGAGCTAGTGTATGGTCAATCTTTGTGAATGTGCCATGTGGTTCTGAGAAGAAGGTGTATTCCTTTTTGTCCCTATTTATTTTTCTCCATATGTCTATTAACTCTAATTTTTCTAAGATTTCATTCACTTCTTTTAACTCTTTCTTATTTAATTTTTGATTTGATTTATCTAAATTTGATAGTGGTTGGTTCAAATCTCCCACTAATATGGTTTTACCATCTATTTCCTCCTTCAATTCTCCTAGATTCTCCATTAGAAATTTGGGTGTTATACTATTTGGTGCATACATGTTGATTAGTGATATTTCCTCATTATCTATAGTCCTTTTTAACAAAATATATTTACCTTCCCTATCCCTTTTAATCAGGTCTATTTTTGCTTTGGCTTTGTCAGATATCATGATTGCAACTCCTGACTTATTTCTATCAGTTGAGGCCCAGAAGGTCTTACTCCATCCTTTAATTCTGACCTTGTGAGTGTCTACCGACCTCATGTGTGTTTCTTGAAGACAACATATGGTAGGGTTTTGGATTCTAATCCATTCTCTATTCTTAGTTTTATGAGTGAGTTCATCCCATTCACGTTCAAAGTTATGATTGTCACCTGTGGACTCCCTGGCATTTTGATATCCTCCCCTAATTCTGACCTTTCTTCTTTAGTTATAACGTTTTAAGCCAGTGATTTACTTTCAATCAGTCCCCCTAGTCCCCTCCCTTAATTTGTTTCCCTTTATAGCCCCTCCCTTTTTGTTCCCTTCCCCTCTTCCCTCTTCTTCCCTCCCTTTTTGTGTTCCCCCCCCAACTTCCCTGGTTTTCCCTTCTCCCTTACCCTGTTGGATAAGATAGAATTCAAGATCCCAATGGATCTGGATGCTCTTCCCTCTCAGAGTTGATTTCACTGAGAATAAGGTTCAAGTAAAAATTCTCTTCCTCTCCTTTTTATAGGAGAATTCTTCCCCTCCTCTTACCATATGTATCTTTGTGTGAGAAAGATTATTCTATTTAGTTTTTTTTTCTATTTCTTGGAGTATATCTTAGTATCATCAATGATTCCCCCCCTCTCCCTTTTTCTTTCTATCCCCCCCTTTCTCCATATCATCTTGATGCCCCAACCTTTCCCTATGCCTGATTCTTCTTACTACTCTAATGATGCATACAATTTTTGAGAGTTACATATTACATTTCCCCCACATATTAATATATATAATTTGATATAAATGTAGTCCTTATAGAAGAGAGTTTGAATAAATGAAAAAGATAACATTTTTCTCCTTTTCCCTTTCCTTCATATTTACCTTTTCATGTTTCTCTTGTTCTTTGTGTTTGGATATCAAACTTTCCACAGAGCTCTGGTATTTTCTTTACAAACACTTGGAAATCTTGTATTTTCTTGAATGCCCATACTTTCCCTTGGAAGTATATAGTCAGTTGAAGACCCAGCTCTCTTGCTTTTCTGAATATCATGTTCCATGCCTTATGGTCATTCAGAGTGGAAATTGCTAGGTACTGTGTGACCCTGATTGGTGTTCCTTTATATCTAAATTGTCTTTTTCTGGCTTCTTATTAGATTTTTCCTTTTGCTTGGAATCTTTGGAATTTGGCAATTATATTCCTGGGAGTTGTCTTTTGGGGATTTAGTGTAGAGGGTGCTCTGTGGACTCTTTCAATGCATATTTTGTCCCCTTGTTCTAGAATCTCTGAGCAGTTTTCTTTGATGAATCATGTATTATGATATCAAGATTACTGTTTATTTCTGGCTTCTCTGGTATACCAATGATTCTCAGATTGTCTCTCCTTCCTCTGTTTTCCAGGTCTGTCACCTTGTCAGTGAGATATTTTATTTTATCTTCTAATTCTTTAGTCTTTTGACTTTGCTTTATTAATTCTTGCTCTTTTGCAAGATCATTGTCTTCCAGTTGCCTGATTCTGACCTTTAAAGACTGGTTTTCCTTTTCAGTTTGGTCTGACCTGTTTTTTGAGGCTTCGGGCTGTTTCTGCATTTGCATACTTTGGTCTCTCAGATTGCTGAGTTCCTTTATTCTGTTTCCCATTTTTCCTGCCAGAAGTCTTCCATCTTTTTGATAATTTCCGATTTGAATTCTTCAAGAGTATGTGGAAAATTTCCATTTCATTTGGAAAGTTTTGGAGCATTTGTTTGTGTTTACTCTTCGATCTCCTCAGTATTTTATATTTTTGCTCCATAAAATGTGTCCAAAGTCACCCCCTTCTTGCTTGCTTTTCTTGGTGTTTGGAGGCTTTTATACTTCTATACAATTTGCCATCTCTATGGTTTTTCTTCCCCTTTCCAATCAGAGATCTGAGTGAAGGGGACTGGCTCTTAGTGTATCTGTCTGATGGTCTGAGGCTTTAGCCCCAGGCAAATTGTCCATTCTCCTCAGCTGCACTGTCTTCCCAGGGAAGCCCAGGGTCTGCCCTCCCCTGCCTGCCGGTATTTCAGGTGTTACTGCTCTCAGTTCCCTCCAGTTGCTTCTCTGCTGCCTTACTTCCTGGCATAGCCTGGCACAGCACTGTTCACAAGGTACCTCAGTCCCTTGGCCAGCCCTGAGGTTCCTGTCCTTTCCGAGGGCCCTGCACTCTAAGGGGGGAGGGCTCCTGGCCTCCTTGAGCTCTGAGGGCTCCTGATGGGATTACGTTCAGTGGATTGGTCTAAATGTGCCCTGAGGCAAAAAACTCTGGTGAGGCTCTGATAGAAGGACCCAGGCATGGGGCTACAGGCTCCCCCTGTCTCTCTCAGGCTGGTTCCCTGCCATCTGTATTGGACGCCCTGAGACTGGCCCAGGTTGCTTTCAAGGTACAGCTTTCAAACCAGCACCTTTGCAGGCCCTGACGTTCCTGCTGCTGCTGCTGCTGCGGGCTCAGCACTCTAGGTTGGGGGGAGGGGTCCTGGACCTTCCTTCTGCCTTCCCCTTAGACCCGAGTGTTCTAGGATCCTGGCTTTTGGGGGATGTACCTTTTGATTTTAGTCTAGAAGGAGGGTTCCCCGGCTCTGTCCTGTTGTTAAGTTTGAATTTCAGTCCCCTAGGAGCATTCAGTTTGTGATCAGTAAGGAAGGGTTTTCAGAGGTCTGAACTTTTGCTGCTTCTAAGCCGCCATTGTGACTGGAAGTCTTAGATCAACATCTTACATCCTATATACCAAGATAAATTCAAAATGGATAAATGACTTAAATATAAAGAGTGAAATAATAAATAAATTAGGTAAACATAGAATAGTATACCTGTAAGATCTGTGGGAAAGGAAGAAATTTAAGACCAAGCAAGAGATAGAGAACATTGTAAAATGAATGACTGTGATTACATTAAATTTAAAAGATTTTACACATACAAAACCAATTCAACCAAAATTAGAAGGAAAGCAACAAACTGGGAGAATATTTTTTAACAAAACTCTCTGACAAAGGTTTAATTTCCCAAATATATAAGGAACTAAGTCAAATTCACTAAAAATCAAGCCATTTCCAAATCCACAAATGGTCAAAGGACATGAATGGGCCATTTTTCACATGATAAAATCAGAACTATCAATAAGCACATGAAAAAAGTGTTCTAAATCCTTTCTGATTAGAGAAATGCAAATAAAAACAACTCTGAAGTATCACCTCACACCTAGCAGACTGACCAATATGGCAGCACAGGTAACTGATAAATGTTGGAGGGGATGGTGCAAAATTGGGTCACTAATGTACTGCTGGTGAAGTTGTGAATTGGTCTAACCATTCTGGAGGGCAATTTGGAGTTATGTGTAAAGGACTTTAAAGAATACCTACCCTTTGACCAAGCCATACCACTGCTGGGTTTGTACCCTAAAGAGTTAACAGGGAAAAAGACTTGTACAAAAATTTCGCAGCCACTCTTTGTGTTAGCAAAAAATGAGGGGGGTATTCATGGATTGGGAAATGGCTGAACAAACAGAGGTATCTGAGGTTATGTATTGTGCTGAAAGGAATGATGAACTGGAGGAATTCTATGTGAACTGGAATGACCTCCAAGAATTGATGCAGCATGAAAGGAGCAGAACCAGGGGAACATTGTACACAGAGACTGATATACTGTGGTACAATTGAATGTAATGGACTTCTCTATTAGCAGCAATGCAATGACCCAGGACAATTCTGAGGGACTTATGAGAAAGAAGCTATCCACATCCAGAGAAAGAATTGTGGGCACAGAAATGCAGAAGAAAAACATATGATCAATCATGTAGTTTGATGGGGATATGATTGGGGTTTTGATGTTAAAAGTTCACTCTACTACAAATATGAATAATGTAGAATCAGGTTTTGAACAATGATACATGTATAACTCAGTGGAATTGCTTGTCAGCTCTGGGAGGAGGGAAAAGGGGGGTGGATGGAATCATGAATCATGTAACCATGGACAAATATTCTAATAAAAAAATAAATAAACCGGCAATAAACTCATTTTAACAGAAAAAATACTATGAGCTTAGTACAAATGCCATTTCCCCAATTTTATAGGAATTAACAGGAAATAATAGTGGAAATGACTTATTTAAGGTTACACAGCTAGTAAGTGACAGAGCCAACCCTTGAATTCAGGTTTTTGACACCAAGCCTGATTTTCTTTATGGACACCATGTGGCCTTCATCAATCTATGATTCACTGCATTTGGATATTCTCCCAGATCTGAGTTGTACACTCACCCTGTATCTTTTCTTAGTCAGAAGCCTTCCAGGCTCTACTTACTCTGGTAGTGCTTCTGGACTCTTCCCAGAAGCCTGTGTTAAAAAGCCCCCAGCAGTGGAGCTCTGAACTGTCTCCTTGCTTTTATCAGAGGAAAGGCATCATTCTGCCTTCTTGGCTTTGCTAAGCAGCTCTAGGGCACAACAGCAGTTCTCTGTTTGCTTGTTTTCTTGGTTAACTCTCAAAATCTTCACATGGCTCTCTTCCCTCATGACTCAAGCACCAGTGAATATCTGAATTCATGCACTACTTATACCTTCCCTGGAACTGGGACTTCAGTAAAGAATTATTCTTGGCAACTCTGCCTGTCCTAAAGTCCTTAATTCTCTTTCCTTCCCCATGACAATACTTTTCTTTGAATTCAGGCCCCCCTCCAGTCTGACCCCAACAAGCCTTGGCAGTTTCTTTATGTTTGCAACTTGGTTTATACTGGAAACTTCTTTTAATCCTTAAAAGGAGGGTAGTTTTTTTCTGAGGATATTTTTAAAAATACATTTGAAACTAAACAGAAGAGTTTTTTAAAAACCACATTAGCCCACAACTGGTGAACAAAAGTCCCTCCTATGTGTATAGACTAGACTTGTGAATTTTACCAGTAGAGGGAACCCCCTTGGTGAGAAAATTCTGTCTACCAATGTAAGTTGGCAGCTTCTTAGCAACTTAGAGCCTCAGAGGGTTGCCCAGAGCACTGAAAAGTTATGTGACTTTTCTCTCTCATGGTATGTATCAAGAGGCAGAACTTGCTCTCAGCTCATCTTGATTCACCAGCACTCTCCACTATGGCACACTGCCTATCTCCTTTTATGCATATTTATTTTATTTTCCCATTTGGTAACCTCCAGAAGAATTCTCATTTTCCTAGGAGAGGAAAGTCCTATTTAGAGTGATTTTAGAAAGAGGATATTCTTTTATACTGAAGTTCACTGTGATTCTTATTTCATAGGATTGTGGGTCTTGTTCAAGGTCCTAAACCTCTATACTGACAGTCTAGCTAAGATTAGCAAACAGAGAGACAATTCTGTTCTCAGATGTGTCCTGTATTTTTTGTTCTCTTCCTCCTCTCTCACCTTTTACTTTCTTTTTTACCCTATGAATATTCTCTTGTCTTTTTCTACCTCCCCGAAGTCTATTAAACAAACAAACAAACAAAAAACTATATTTAGCTGCTTTTTTTGCCTTCACTTTCTTTTACATTGTCCTAGGCTTGGGCATTTATCCTTCTCTTGTTGATTTTCTGGTGAAGTAGAGCCTTGGCCTTTGTATGGTTTTTAAAGGAGGAATGAAGGAAAATGAAAGGAATAGGGAGGAATTATGTTTCACATAGCAAAAGTGGTAGAAATCTCCAAGAGAATAGAGCTTCTGTGGACACCATGCCTCAAAGGCCTTTCTCATTTCCTCATCTGCCTTTGTCCTATGGCAATGAGATCACCACTCAGATATTTTGGTGATAACAATTTAAGTCCATCAATTTTAGGATCATGGTAGATAGACTGTACTGTATTGGTTCATTTTATGGATTAGAGAATATATGGTTTTGGCCAGTCTTGAACCAAAAGCTTGATCTTGAATTCTCCAATGCCTTCTGCACTCCTTTGTCTTTGCTACCACCATAAAATATCCACAACTATTCCCAGTCCTCTGCTGAAATACAATGAATATAGGAAGGATTTATTTACAAAGAAAGAGTATAGATCAGAATATAATGGCAGCATGGTGTGGTAGAAAGAGATTTGGAATAATTAAGGAAGCTAAGTAGCACCATAGATAGAGTACCAAGCCTGGAGCCAAGAAGACTCCTTTTCCTGAGTTCAAATCTGGCTTCAGGCTCTTACTAGTTGTGTGACCCTAGTGAAGTCACTTAACCTCATTTACCTCAGTTTCCTTATCTTTAAAATGGACTGGAGAAGGAAATGGCAAACTGCTCCAGTATCTTTGCCAAGAAAACCCCAAATCAGGTCATAAAGAATTGGACACAACTGAACTGCAAGAAGTTCAAATCCCAGCTCTGCCATTTATTTTACTACCTGTAGGACCCTGGACAAGTCACTTAGTATCATAGATTAGAGCAGAAAGAGACTTTAAAGACCATCTAGTTCAATCACCTTATTTTACAATTGAGGAAACTAAGACTGATATAGGTTTTGACTTACTCAAGGTAATAAGTAGTAGAGGTGGGATTTGAACCCAGTTCTTGTGAATCCAGATTCATTCCCTTTCCCCCCTGCACTATCATTGATTAGCATAATTGGTTCTCAACTCATTGATTCCTGGTAGACTCTGGAGTTATTGCAGGGGTTCAGAGACTACAGATACATCCTAGAATCATTTTGATCTTTGTTTAGCTCTAGTAAAATATGTGTCTATTGCTTGTAACTGAGAGATAAAGGAAGTTTGGTAAGGAGAAGCTTTCTTCCAAAGCTTGCTCTCCCCTTAGTCAACTCTTTTCCAGAAAGGTTCTAGGAAAGCACTCCCTGGGTCTTCCTGACAACCCAGATTTCTTTTTTTTTTTTAATATATTTTATTTGGTCATTTCCAAGCATTATTCGTTAAAGACATAGATCATTTTCTTTTCCTCCCCCCCCCCACCCCCCATAGCCAACGCGCAAGTCCACTGGGCATTAGATGTTTTCTTGATTTGAACCCATTGCTTTGTTGATAGTATTTGCATTAGAGTGTTCATTTAGAGTCTATCCTCTGTCATGTCCCCTCAACCTCTGTATTCAGGCAGTTGCTTTTTCTCGGTGTTTCCACTCCCACAGTTTATCCTTTGCTTATGAATGGTGTTTTTTTTTCTCCTGGGTCCCTGCAAGTTGTTCAGGGACATTACACCACCACCAATGGAGAAGTCCATTACGTTCGATGATACCACAGTGTGTTTGTCTCTGTGTACAGTGTTCTCCTGGTTCTGCTCCTCTCGCTCTGCATCATTTCCTGGAGGTTGTTCCAGTCTCCATGGAACTTCTCCACTTTATTATTCCTTTTCAGGTATTCCTTGCTCTTTGATTTTCGGTATCAAACTTTCCACAGAGCTCTGGTCTTTTCTTTGCAAAAAGTTGGAAGTCTTCTATTTTGTTGAATGCCCATACTTTCCCTTGGAAGTATATAGTCAGTTTTGCTGGGTAGCTGATTCTTGGTTGGAGACCCAGCTCTCTTGCCTTTCTGAAGATCATGTTCCATGCCTTACGATCATTCAGAGTAGAACTTGCAAGGTCTTGGGTGACCCTGATTGGCATTCCTTTATATCTAAATTGTCTTTTTCTGGCTTCCTGTAGGATTTTTTCTTTTGTTTGATAGCTTTGGAATTTGGCAATTACATTCCTGGGAGTTGTCTTTTGGGGGTTTAGTGTAGAAGGTGTTCTGTGAGCTCTGTCAGTGGCTGTATTGCCCCCCTTGTTCTAGAATCTCTGGGCAATTTTCTTTGATTATATCTTGTATCACCATGTCCAGTTTGGTGTTTATTTCTGGCTTATCTGGGAGTCCAATTATTCTTAAATTATCCCTTCTCCCCCTATTTTCCAGATCTATCACCTTGTTGGTGAGATATTTTATGTTCTCTTCTAATTTCTTGGTATTTTGGCTTTGCTTTATTGATTCTTGCTCTTTTACATGATCGTTGTCTTCCAGCTGCCTGATTCTGGCCTTTAAAGCCTGGTTTTCTTTTACAGTTTGGTCAAACTGGTTTTGTAGATGCGTGAATTTCTTTTGCATTATTTCCAACTTTTCCTCCCAGAAGGCTTCCATCTTTTTGGTCATTTCTGATTCAAATTCTTCATAGGTTTGTGGAGAGTTTCCATTTCCTTTGGAAGGTTTTGGAGCATTTTCTTTTATATTATCTTCTGTCTGCTCTGTATTTTGTATTTTGGCTCCATAGAATGTGTCCAAAGTCGCCCCTTTCTTCTTATTTTTCTTGGTATTTTGGGGCTTCTGTGGTTCTGTGGAGTTTGCCATTTCTGAATGTGGAGGATTAGTTTTTCTTGTCTCTTTCTGGTGTTCAGAGGCTTTAGTCCTGGGCAGATAGTTCTATGAGCTTTCCCTGGGTTAAACTGAATATGCCTCACTGGAACTGGAATGGAAGGGTCGGACCACGAGGCCACACTCTCCCCCCGGCTCACTTTCCGGAAGTTGCCTCGACAACCCAGATTTCTAAGGAAGAGAACTAGGGAAAAAATCTTATCTGAAGGGAAGGGCCCAAAGAAGAGTAGTTGTAGGGACCAATTAGAGGAAGTAGCTGGTTCTCTTTTTTGGGTAAACTCATTCTCTGAAAAACCTATTTATGGACTTGTCTCCCTTGATAGAATATAAGTTTACACAGTGCTAGAACTCTTTCACTTTTGACTTCATATCCCTTAGTGTCTCAAACAGAGTAGATACCTAATATATGTTTGTGTTAAGGTCCGGGATTTCACCCACCACCATGGAAGTCCACGAACAATGCAAACTGGCAGAGAAAGGCCATTTATTGAACTGATACGCGCATCAGTGGGAACCTCTATCATCAGAGTTCCGAGTTGCTTCTGACAGGCTGGGCTTTTTATACTTTTCTGTAGGCACCTTATCTACTATATACCATCCTTGGAATTTTGCCTGCATGTATGGCTCTTATCGGCTTCCTACTATTCTTGGAACTTTGACAATTCTATATTATTGGGGTCTTCCTGGCCTGTTGCTTGATATATTTATTGGCGTCCTCCTGGCCTTTATCTGGTACCTACTGCAGCTGGCGGTTTGGCATATTTATGGGTCTGACAAGTTACTCAAGTTTGACCAGCTCATTAGGCCTTCCTGCTAAGATTTGGTATATTTACGGTTCTGACAGGCTAACTTGTTAGGCCTTCCTGTTTTCTCAAGGTTGGCCATTTTTCGGCCTCCCTCACCTTCATAAGGAAAAGGCTTGGTTTTTCATTCTCATTTGAGGTGTGTGTGTGTTTAGAGAGGGCTGGAGAAGGCTTTCGTTTTTGATATTTGATATTTGATCTTCTCTTTTTTGGAGTTGAGAAGTTTTATAGAAAATGTATCTAGAAATAATCAGAGAAAGAATGGGTTAACAAAGGTCTTATAGAAACTCAAGGGATTAGTCTACTTTTGTTTATTGGCTGTAACTTTAAGAATAGAGCCTTTCAAATATTTAATGGCCCAGGCATTAAAGACCACTCAAGAAACTGTTAATGCAACAACTGAAAGGATAATCATTCAACGGGTAGCTTAAGTGAGGTCTGAAGAAAGCTAGCTATCCAGATATGGTAAATAAGAGATGTATGTGAAAAGAGACTACAGATTTCTCTTTCTACTGGGGGAGGGTAGGGTAGGAAAGAAACGAAAAGAGAACATTAATAATGAATTTTTACCTCAATCAGCAGGGAGTCTGCTTTTACTTCTGATAAACTATAGTTCCCTCTGCTGGCCAATTTAAGGTCTGCATGATTTTGACCCTTGGTCAACATCTTTTAATCAGTCTGTCAACATTTATTAAACTCTTACAATTTGCCAGGCACTTTGTTAAGTGCTAGAGAAACACACACACACACACAAAGGCAAAGGACAGTTCCTACCCTCAAGGGAGAGACTCACAAATTTAATCTTCAGTATTTAAAAAAAAAAAGAAAAATCTTTGTGTTCAGTATACCATTTGACCATAGTTGTTGCTAGAAAATAGAAGGGGGTGGGGGGAAATAACCCAGACTATAATTATTTTTTGAAGTTTAGAAATACTATTAAACTTATGGTTTCTATAATGTAAATTTTAAAAGCTCTACTTAATAGATACTTATAAAAAGAAGAGATTATTGATAGAAGAAGGTAGGAAAAGAATTTAAAACCAAAACTTTCTTGACTAACAAAATGGTAGTAGTTTTAGGTATCAGAGCATATTACTGCCGACTGCTTGAGATCCCCTATATATTGAGCAAGTGCTTGCTGTTGCTATTGGTTTATCCATCCATGTAGGAAGGACATAAGCAGAAGTCAGTACATAGGGAAAAATAATTTCAATATTGTCTTCCAGAACATCCATGTGCAGTGTGCATATCTAGCTAGCCACTGGATGTCAGTGTAACTCCATGATCCTATTATAGTTGCTCAGTGCTATAATGAAGTGGTCTTCTGTGACCTACTTATGAATTTGCAAGGTATCTATTCACCAAGTCGGATTTTAGGAAGCCTAAGGAAATGCCCCAGGCAAGAAGAGAGCAGCAATTTCAACAGCTCTCTGACTTATCCTGTTGGTTTGTTTGTTTTCATATTGAATAGTTCTGAACTCCACATCCAGACTGGATCTGTGGTATCGCCAGCACAGTTGCCACCACACAGACTCCAGGAGGTACTTAGCTGTTTTGATCTAAGAAAGGAAAACTCCCTCCTTCTGTTTGGCCAGAGAAAAGCCCAGGTCTTACCACTCCAAGAGAAACTTCATGGGGGGAAAAAGATTTTAAAATGCAGAATTGTGTTTCCAGGACATACTTTCTATTCCTTAAGTATTCACTGTCTAGCCATGGACTGACTGCTGCGGTCTCAACCCTAACCTGGTGGAGTAAAAAGTTTCGGTTCTTTATTTCCCCACCTGAGTCACCACTGTCTGTTCTGGGAACATGACCATGTCATTTCTTCTGCTTATCTTATGTCTATTCTTTCCTGATATGTTAAATGGTATGTGACTAAACTATAACCTTGTAATCTCTAAAAGGTCAGGATAGTGAATATCAAATCATCTAGGATCCAGAGGCCAGAGTAGTACTCCATTACAGCCGTAAGAAGCAACCTGCACCCTGTCCAGCAAGAACTATAGCCAAGATGCTAAATTCTGGGGAAGTCAGTAGATAGAGACCCAAGGCTGGAAACAGGAGGTTCTGGGTTCTAATCTCTCCTCAGATACTTCCTAGCTATGTGACCCTGGGCAAGTCACTTAACCCAACTACCTAGCTTTACTGCTCTTTTGCCTTGGAACATACTTAGTATTGGTTAAATCATCCTGGGGTGCTAATCATGTCCCATGTAATTAACATTAGGGATAACATACTAGAATGAGGGCTTGAGTCAATAGCATTAGAGAAGAATCTCCTCTTCAGCCCTTCACAAATATCTCTAGGTGCCGGAGGCCATCATACCTCAAAGGATTGACAAGGTTAGGCGTTTTTTACTCAGGTTTTTAGTTTTGTTCTTTTTATTTCTTCTATTTCAAGTGATTATTAATAAACTTTATAAAATATAATACTTGGAGTTATTAGGTATTAATTTAAATCTTACACTGATTATATATATGCACATATGTATATATACATATATATGTATGTATATGTATGTATGTATATATATATATATATATATATACACACACACACACACACACAGATTAAGTGAATTGTCCATAGGAACAGAGGAAATAGCCAAGCTGGTCTTTCAAGCTAGATTCTCTGATCTGAATCAACCCTTGTTTTTACTGCCTCTCTGGCACATAGCATGGTGAGATTTGCAGAGCACTTTGTGTTCATTCTATCATCATATCCTCCCACTAGCCCTGGGGGTTTGTTCTATCATCCTCATTTTGGTAAGAGCTCTATGCCCCCTAACAAAAGATTTAATTAGTTTTTGATTTGAATTTTATACTTCAAAAGGTGGAAGAGCCAAAGGAAAAATTCTATTCTGCATCTGATGCCCACAAATAGGGAGGGATTGGTATCTGAACTGGAAATGACAGGAACTCTGAAAAGAAGTGACCATTCTTTCCTACACTTTGTAATAGAGACAGAGAAGAAATCTGAGCATAGTCTAACATGCATTTGGAGAAAAAAAAAAGACTTCAAAGAGTTCAGAAGTATAGGTAAATCCCATGGAATAAAATGCTTCAAGAGAAATCAACTCATTGGGAAATGGCTGAATAAATTGTGGTATCTGATGGTGATTGAATAATATTGTGCAGAAAGGACTAAAGAACTGGAGGAATTCTATGTGAACTGGAATGTCCTCCAGGAAGTGATACAGAGTGAAAGGAGCAGAACCAGGAGAACACTGTACACAGAGACTGATACACTGTGGTACAATCGAATGTAATAGACTTTTCTACTAGCAGCAATGCAATGATCCAGGACAATTCTGAGGAACTTATGAGAAAGAATGCTATCCACATCCAGATAAAGAACCGTGGAACCAGAAATGCATTAGAAAAATATGTGATCAATCACATAGTGCGATGGGGATATGATTGGGGTTTTGATGTTAAAGATCACTCTACTGAAGATATGAATAACACAAAAATAGATTTTGAACAATGATACATGTATAACCCAGTGGAAATAATTGTCCTATCTGGGAGGGGGGGAGGAAAAAATAGGGTGGGAGGATCATGAATCATGTAACTATGGAAAAATATTCTAAATACAAAAAGGAAAAAAAAGAAGTCAGCTCAGGAGACTTGGGAGATAATTTAAAAACTAAATTCTGAAGGCATAAAGTAAAATAATTCAAATGAGGAGAAACTAATAGTATTTTCTTTTTAAATTTTTTTTATTTAATTGAAAAATTTAGAATATTTTCCCAGGATTACAAAAATCATGTTCTTTCCTCCCCAATGCACAATTCCACTGGGTTTTATATGTGTCTTTGGTCAAGACCTATTTCCATATTATTGATATTTGCACTAGGGTGATCATTATGGGTTTATAACTCCAATCATATCCCCATTGACCCATGTGATCAAGCAGTTGTTTTTCTTTTGTGTTTCTACTCCCACAGTTCTTTCTCTGTATGTAGATAGTGTTCTTTTTCATAAGTCCTTCAGAAATGTCTTGGATTATTGCATTGCTACTAATAGAAAAGTCCATTACATTCAATTGTACCACAGTCTATTTTCTGATGAGACCTTGTGGATGTACAGTGAACTTACCAATCAATTTAGACTTTAAAAAGACATTTTGGGAAGATAAAAACAAGGGAAAATACTAGAGGATGACTAGAAGTAAGTAGAAAGATCCATTAAAAACAGTGTAAGGAATGTTAAATCTCAGAATTAGTAATGGCTGACAAGGGATAAAGATACTCAGGCATCCTGATTGCTCCACATTTCCCTGTCTGACTCACTAGCTGCATCCTATCTGCAGTCCTAGCCTCACAGTCTCCTAGAATCAAATACTCATTCTGGTTGGGAATCACCATCAGCTCCTGGAACTGAGAAGGAAACAACCTAGAATAGAGACCCCAAGTTTATTTCTCAGAGACAGGGTGAAAGAAGGAGAGCAGGGAAAGGAAATCAATCCACTCTCACCAGGTCAGTTCCTAGTGCCTGTGCAAGGGGCGAACATGAACCAGAAAGAGAGTAACGGAAAGTTTCATTCTTATTAGTTTTTATGACACAGGCAGTCAATCAAAGAACACTACACTCACCCATGTGTAGGAGATACAGAAGATTCCATTCATGTTAGGCAATCCAGATGTGCTCCAAAGGCCCTTCAGGGTATTTCCATGTAGAAGAACATGGCATGCTTTGATAAGCCTGGTTTATAATTCAGATGATCTTCTCAACAACTCTGTGATGTAGGTGTTATTGTTATCCTCATTTTACAGACATGAAACCTGAAGCTGAGAGAGGTAAGTGACCAATAGTCACACAGCTATTAAGGATAATATAAAAGAACTGTGTTTATTTATTTTTTTGAACTATGCTGTGAGAAAAGGGAGATTTAAAGAAAGGTTAGGACCATTACTTAGACTGAGGAAACAATGATATAACAGACAGCAAAGAGCAGACAGAGCTGCTCAATTTGAAATTTGCTTTTGTTTTCTTTGCCAAAGATAAGTGACCTTTGAATTGGAAAAGACAGGGCAAAATAACTAACCAGCATTTTCTCCCCCCCCCCTTTTTTTATCATTACTTTCTGTCTTAGAATCAAAATTGTGCATTGGCTCCAAGGCAGAAAAGTGGTAATGGCTAGTCAATTGGTGTTAAGGGACTTAACCAGAGTCACCCTGCTAGGTAGTGTTTGAGGCCATATTTGAACCCAGGACCTCCTGTCTATAGGTTTGGCTCTCAATCTATTGAGCCACCTTCCTGTCCCCTCAGAGATTTTCTATAAAAGAGGATTGTAACAGAATACCTGGTACACTCTTGAAAAATTCAAGTCATCTGACCCAGATGAACAATATCTTTGGATCCTGAAAGAAAGGGAAATGTGATTGATAAGCTGATGCCATTGATATTTGAAAGATCATGGAAAACGGGAGAGCTACTAGGTGATTGGAGAAGGATAAACATTTTAAAAAATAAAAATTAAATTGAATAATTATAAGAGTCTTCAAACTATGGAGCAGTGAGTGCATTTGTCTTTCCTTTCTTTCAGAATTATAAAAATAGATCATTAAATAGATGATTAGTGAAATTTAGAAAGAGAAGTAGTGATTACAAGGAGCTTAGTTGTAGGACAACTGGTGGTTTAGTAGATTGAGAGCCAGGCTTAGAGACAGGAGGTCCTGGGTTCAAATCTAGCATCAAACAATGCCTAGTTGTATGACTGCACAGGTCACAATCCCCATTGCCAAGCCCTTTAATGCCCTTCTGCCTTGGAACCAATACACAGTATTGATTCTAAAACAGAAGGTAAGGGTTAAAAAAAAAAGAACCAAGATGCCTTACAGATCATAGCCAGACTAACCTAATTTCCTTTTTTTTTTTTTAAACAGAATTGCTCGATTGTATTTGACAGGAAACAGTATGGGCCATGTGTTTCAAAGTCGGCCACTGTTCAAGTCACCACCTTCCCTTTGGCTGAGGGGAAGATGGCTCAGAATATTGGGGGAAATGCAATGGAAGTAAGTTATCTAAATTTTAGCAAAGATTTTGACAAAGTATCTCACACTATTCTGGTGGAGAAGATCTAGAGATTTGGTCTATATGATAAGGAAATTCAGATTAAATTTAATTCAGAATAAATCTGAATTGGATTGGATGGTCAGATTCAAAGAGTCATTTTATTGACGATTCCAAGGCAAGATAGCAGGAGTTTTCAAGTAGTGTGCCCCATGGAATGGTACTTTCCCTTATGCTAAATATTTAACATATCAATTAATGAATTAATCAATGATAAAGCATTTATTAAGCAATTATAATGTGCAGAGCATTTTACTAAATGCTAGAGACAGTTCCTTCCCTTAAGGAGCTCATATTCTAATGGGAGGGATAATACCTAGAGGAGATGTTATCTATGTTGAGGATGCAGTGGCTTCATTTCTGTAGGGGAAACTGATGTCACATATGCACAAAGGTCATTTCTTGTCAGGGTGGCTGAGATTGGTAGTCTACAAGTGGCATTGCTATTCTCAGGAGTCTTGGTCTTCCTTGCCTGTTGGTGGCAGTTGCTTAATTGGTTAATTGATGGAGCAGGTTCCTTCTCCAAAAAGATTCCCCTATTTGATGATGGCCAGAAGGGGCTGGTCTGGAAACAGTAAAGTTCTCAGAGCTCTTGTGTTATGAGTCATCTCTGCCATAGTCCAAGGTGGAGGAATGGTTTGATCTGTACTACATGCTGCTTCTCGTCAAACACTTGGATGAAGGCATTGAAATCATGCTCAAAAAAATTTTAGATGACATAAAGATGGAAAGAAGAGTTGACATACTTATGACAGAGTAAGGATACAAAAAATATTGTGAGAGGATAAAGCATTGAGCTGAATCCAGTGAGATTAACTTAAAAAGATAAAGTCTTATTGTTGGGAACAAAAATTAGCCTCACAAGTATGAAATGGGTGAGTATGTAGAATTATGGAGAGAAACAGTTGCTCTGAGGAAGATATTGGGGCTTTTTAGTGAATTGAAAGCTCAGTAAGAATGAATCTACATGGCAAAGAATTAGAAATTGAAGGGATATTCATCAGTTCAGGAATGGCAGAACAAATTTGTGGTATATGTTGGAATATTATTGTTCTATAAGAAACAATGAGAAAGGTGGTTTCAGAAAAACTGGAGAGATCCATATGAATTGATGCAAAGTGTAATAAGCAGAACTGGGAGAACATTTTACCCAGTACCAGCAACATTGTACAATAATCAACTATGAAAGACTTGGCTACTTTCAGTAATACAATGATCCAGGACAATTTTGAAGGACTTATGCTAAAAAATGCTAACTGCCTCCAAGAAAGAACTGTTGGAGTCAGATGCGGATCAAAGCATACTGTTTCTCACATAAGTTTATTTAGGGTTTTGCTTTTATATTAGTATTCTCTTATAACAATGACCAACAGGGAAGTATATTTTGCATGATAATACATGTGTAACCTAGATAAAATTGCTTACCATCTCCAGAAGGGAGGAGGGAGACAATTTGGATCTTGTAATTTTGGGAAATGTATGTTAAAAATTATTTTGTGCAGGACATTGTACTAAATTTTTGGGAATATTTTGGAATTTGGAAATTTGGAATTTGGAAAATAAAAAAGCAGCAATTATAGCACCTACCAAAATTAAAAAAAAAAAAAGAATGACTCCATATTGTGGTATAATAGCCAGGAAACCTAATGCAATCTTGAAATGTATTAAGAGAAGCATAGCTTCCAGGAATGGGGATGTGAGAGTCCTAATGTACTCTGTTCTCCTCTGACCTCATCTAGAATATTGTTCATTTCTAAGAGTCAAAGTTTAAGATCATTCTAAGTTTTAAAATATGCCCAAGTTTAAAACACTGAGTCTCTAGAGGACAGCTACCAGGATGTTGAAGTACTTTGAGGTTGTTATAGGAGAATCATTTGAAAGAAGTCATCAACAAGTATTGAAGCATTGATTAAGCTCTTTCAATGTGCTGGACATTGCAATAAACCTGGGTGGGGGTGAGGGTAGAGAAAAGCAAAAAGAAAAACCACACTCCCTGCCCTCAAGGAGCTTACTGTCTAATGGTAAAGACATAGTGACAATTATGTAATTACATTCAAGATATAAACAAAGCTCAAGAAGGGCAACCTGAGAAGGTAAGACATAAGCAACTAGATGAACTAGGAAAGGTTTCTTGGAATAGATAAGATTTTATTTGAATATTAAAGGAAGTTGGAGAAACCAAGAGGCAATGGTCAGGAAGTAGAACATTCTAGGTGTGGGAGACAACCAATCAGTGCTAAGGCAGGAAGATGGGAAATGGAATGATGTGTTCAGGGAACTATAAGTAGGTGAGGGCTGCTAGAAGTGATACATAATGCATGGAGGAGAGTCAAGTGTGAGAAGATTGGAAAGGTGGGAAAGGGACAGATAATGAATGCTTCCAGTGTTAAGGAAAAGAATTTATATTTGATTCCCATAGTAACAGGGAACTTGAATTTATTGACTAGGAAGGTAACATGACTAGACCTATATTCCAGAGGATAGCTACCTTCAAGTATCTGAAGGGCTGTCATATGGAGGAGAGATAAGATTTGTCTGTCTTGACTAAAGAAGGAAAAACCAAGAACAATGGGTGCAAGTGCGAAGAAGAAAAGTTAGGCTCAATGTCAGGGTGAAAAAAAAATCTTGCAGCAATTAGAACTGTCTAAAAGTGGAATGGGATGGAGATATACAACAGTGAAGATTCTTTATATATATGAATTGGACTTAGATGATCACTTAATCCTTTCCAACTCTCAAAATCCTGTGGTTCTATAATTTCCACCCCCCAGTTGTTCAGAGTTTGTCTTCCTTCTAATAATATTACATTTATACTATATATGTATTCCTAGGAGTTTTTTTTTTTTTTTGGTAGTCAAATCAATACCACCATTGCTTCTGGTGAAAAAAACAAACACTTAAAAATAAATTGACCTATTGTTTTACTTATCATCCTTATGATTTCCTATTCCAAAACATCCTTATCTGACTATTATATATGTACATATAATATATAAAAGTGAAAGCTATTTGAAGTCATAAATGTCTTTTAAATTTGTATCTTTATTGGAACAGAGTAATCCCTTAATAAATTATTTTTAATTCATTCATTCATACCTGAAATTTTTCATAATTATTTTAGATCTAATCAATGGTCAGTCTTTTCAATGGAAAACTGGATTTTTAGATCCAGATATTCAGGAAGCCAGGGACTGCAAACTAGTAGAGCCCTTAAATGAGCTGTGGTTATTTTGTTGAGCACATGCTTGCAGTGGATATCTCTGTAATGTGGTTCATCTCCATAAAATCCTAGACTTTATGAGTTTAAAAGCATTAACATTTCACTCTGATTATTATGATTCTTGGTGTGCTGCCTTACCATCTGCCTACCTGCAGGAATTATAGTCCTACTGAATGATCCGGCTAAAATCTAGAGTCAAATAAAGAAATATGAGAATCCCTCAGTTCTTTCTTGTTTTCTCAATGCCAATTTTTAATACCACTTGTGGCATAGGCACAAAATAATTAATTTCTTATAATCATAAGCTTTTTCACCTCAAGTTTGCTAAGAGTTAAAAAAAGAAGTAGCTTTGGTTGTTTGATCAATGAGTAGCATCTTGTGGCTATTATATGTTAAATTCATTTAAATATTATCTTACATTCTGTAATGATTTCTACTTAGTTCAAGGATGTAGATTTACCTAAATTAAGAGAAATATAAATTAGAATATCTCTACGAGGCATCTTTGTTTTATTAGCTAGGAACAAAAGGGCAGAAGAAGGTAGAGAGGAGGCATAAAATTATGGAATCTGAGTTGGAAGGAGCCTAGTGGGTCATATAGCCCAATCTGAATAGAGGGTGCCTTTCACACATGGGGAAGGTAATGCACAAGGCATGATGATGGAAGGCTGAATATGATGTGTGAAGAAGGAAGAGTTCAGTTTCGATGGATTTGAAGAGTTTGGGGTGGGGTGGGGGAATAATGTCCAAAGAAAGTGGAAAGATAGGTTGGGTCTAGGTTGTATAGGGCTTTAAATGTTTAATGCCTTCAATAAGGGACTAACTCTCTAGAAGTTGGCCTGGACCATTCTGATGTTATGCTCAAATGTGTTATGGCTCAAAAACACATTCTTGAACCTGAGTGCCTTCATTCTTTGGAAACCTTTTTCATATAACTGGATCCAATAGCCCCTGCCTCCCCATTCCAAAGGTATCTCAGGATGTTATGGAAATGCATCCTTCCCACCCCCCTCCTTGAATTAGTCTCTGTTTTCTATTCCAATCTTGTTTAAAGGGGGAGTTAGTTCTTTTTTCCCTTTATCTCCCATTTTCCTGAGGCAATGTTTTCTGCCAATATCAGCTCCTCCTCGTTATTTGGAGGGACCCCTACCATCTCCATTCTTGTCTTTCTGTTCTTTTCTGTGATAGCTGGATCATGCTATTTAAATTATCTCAAGGCTGCTTCATTAAAATTCTCAAAAGAGAAAAGGAGAAGAGCAGAGTCATTGGCTTCTTAGTATGGGTGGACCTGCTCCAAGGAAATCTGTAGATACAAACAGGTACCAACAGGAATAAAGCCTTTGTAATTGGATGCGACATGTATCATGTTCAAGCCTATGGATAATGTCAGGTAGAAAAGAAGTGCTTATTATCATACTATGTCCTTTGAATAATAAGTGTTAAGCTTATGATAACATTCTTTGGGATATCATTTTTTCATTTGGAGCTACCTGTGTCATCCTATTCTCTTGCAAAAGAGTAGACATGACTTAGAGGGTAGTACATTTTTGGCCTTGTTTTGTTTGCTTCCCTACATATTTTTCATCTGCATATTCTAAAATTCATCCTGAGTATCTTTCTTTACTTGGTAAGTACTTGCCACTAGCCCTTCTCCTTGGTGTTTTCCACTATAAAGTTGCACAAACCTTTTGTAATCCATAGACAATTTTTCCTGATTTTGTTTCAATTTTATTTTTAAAAATATGTTGAATTGAGAGCAGCTAGGTAGTTCAGTGGGTAGAGAGCCAGGCCTAGAAATGGAAGGTTCTGGGTTAATAATCTGGCCTTGGACACTTTCTAGCCCTTACCTCTTTTCTGCCTTAGGACCAATACACAGTATGGATTCTAAGATGGAAGGTAAGGGTTTTTTTCGTTTGTTTGTTTGTTTGTTTTGTAAAGGTGAATCTTTTTAATGTCTCACTACAGAAAGATATATCACAAAAGTTTTTGAGTTTCAAGGCCCACAAAATGAAGGATTTTTCAGGATGAAAGGTGAAGCCATTATCTAGGAGTATAAAGAGATTTTTTTTTTCAGAATTATGCTTAGAACCCAGAACTTAAATTCATATTAGGTACTTTTCATCTAATTATAACTGACATGTCTATGGTCCATTATAGTTTAGAAAATGTTTTAAATAGATTATCTAATTCAAACTTCATGAATGTGTGATATAGGTACTAGAGATATTTCCATTTTACAAATGAGGGAAATGAGACTCAGATTAAATGACTTGTCTAGGGTTATATAGCTAGTAAGTTTCTGAGGAAGAATTCAAATCCAAAATGAACTGACCTCAAATCTAGGTCTCAAAGAAGAGTTTGGGTATGGGGTGGAACTTTAATAATTGCTGACATTTATATAATGTTTCAAAATTTATAAAGGATTCTTGAGAAATTATATTTAGTTATGAAATTACATATAGCTAAATAAATAAATGTATATATATTTAATCCTCAAAGCAATCCTTTCAGATTCAGATATTATTGTTTTTATTTTTTGTTGATTTTACAGAGCAAGACAAGAAGGCACTATCAGTGCCTATTTTGTATTTTGAATTTAAACAAATATGGAATTTTCTTTTTCAATACAAATGTAAATAGGATCACAGTAAATAATTTACTTCTTTTATTCCTCTAATGAAATTATTAACATTTTTCTTTGTCATACATTTTCAAAATTTCAAAGGATCAGTGAATACTCCCTATGGTAGGTGCAATAATAATAAAGTAGCACTTACATGGTGTTTTAAGGTTTTCAAAATGCTTTAGAAATGTTATTTCACTTTATTCTCACAATCATCCTGGTAGTCGGGTGCTATTACTATTCCCATTTTACAGTTGAAAAAACTAAGGTAAATAGTTTAAGTCATTTGCCTTGGGTCACACAGCATCTGAGGCTAGATTTGAACTCAGGTCTTTCTAACTTCTATCCACTGTGTTGCCTAACTGGTGTAGATGAATGCCTTCTCATCCTGTGCTGCTTTTATCCATGTTGTTTTCCAGACAGAATTTATCCAATTGTTGGGAACATTTCTCTACTTAACATTATGTGAGTCTCAGGGAAGCACATAATCTGTCTAGTTGATATGTTTTTCTCTCATTACCTGACTGACCAGCCTTCTTTTCCTGTCATCTTTGTCTTTTATGATACCTTTTATTCAATCCAGTTTACCAAGCATTTATTAAACTCCAATTGTGTGCTCAGCACTAAGGATACTGAATCTCTGTTCTCCAAGAGTTTGCTACAATATGTACCTGGATACATTCAGATACAGATACAGTTAACAAATAAAATAACTGGGGAGAGGGGAGAGCTGAGAACATGAATTAATAGCTGAGGAAATTGGGAAAATCTTCTTATAGGAGGTGACTTTGAACAGAGCCTTGAAAGGAGGAAGAAGGTTATAAGAAATAAAGGTCATACTTGTACATGTGTGTTCCTTTTGCTGGTAACACATGAGCTGAGCCTTGTTATTCATAGATATATGTTATATGGAACACATATATAATATCCATGTATATAGATATATATGGTAGAATATTCCACTGCTCTTTGGGGGAATCCACCATTTTGATTCTTTGGAGACTCTGGTGTGCCATAATTTCTAGTCATCATAGGAAGAATTTGTTGTTGTGCAATTGCTTCAATCGAGGCCAATTCTTCATGACCCAGTTAGGGTTTTCTTGGCAAAGGTACTGTAAAGACTGGCATTTTCTTCTCCAGCTTATTTGGTAGATGAGTCACTGAGGCAATTAGGGTTAAGTGACTTCCTCAAAGTCATACAGCTAGTAAGCATCTCAGGTCAGATTAAACTCTTGCTAATTCCAAGCTCAGTGCTCTATCCTTGTGCCACTTAGCTGCCCCCATAAGAAGAATATGGATGTTAAAAAAAAAAAGATGAGTTTCTGTTTCAAGGAGAAGTTTGGGATGTTTGAAAGAGGTTGGTTGGGTCTTAGTGTATGGAGCACTGAACCTGGATTCAGGAAGATTTGAATTTAAATTTGGTCTCAGACATTTGCTAGCTGTGAGACCCCAGGCGAGTCACTTGCCTTAGTTTCTTCCTTTATCAGATGGGGATAATAAAAACACTACTTCCCACCATTGTTGTAAGTATCAAATGACATAATAAAGTGCTTAGTACGGTTCCTGGCACATGGTAAACAATACATAAATGCTGGCTGTTAAATACTATTTTTAATTTTCAATGTAATCCAGTCCTCTTTCTCTTCCAACTCAGTTCTAAGTCTGGTTCATTGTGTAACCAGAATGTTTGTCCAAGATAAATGTACAGGTGGAACTATACAATCCTACTAAATAAAAGACTTTTATCTATTTGGCTTTTCCTGTGTGGATTGTTAGGCTTGCCATAATATTAGATGTAAATATTTAACCCATCTTTTAAAAAAAATTGCCAAGTACTCATAGATCAGTTTCCAATGCTCTATTTGTCCTCCATGTTTGTCCACATTCAGGAGTTTAGGGTTACAAACACATGCAGTGTTTTTGTGGTTCATTCAGTACATATTCCTTTCCCATATGCTTTACAAATAAGTATTTAATAAATACTTTTGTAGATAATATTGAAATATTGAGTAAGATTGGATAGATTTTAGGATACTTTTAATTCCTTTGCTTGGAAAGTTTTTAAATTTAGTAATTAAGATAGAAAGTTCATAAACCTTAATTACCTTTCCAATAATATAATCACAACTAAAACAAAGCTTTTTCAAAGTAAGATCCATTTCCTTACAGATCTGTTCTGATCCATAATTGGCTGGTAGCTGGGGCACGGTGATATTTTCCAGAGTTCAACATACAAAAGTAAAAGTAGATACATTATGGGTAAGGATGGCAAGACTGGGTCTATACCTGGTTATTAAACTATTCTTGCATTTTCAACTAAATGAAGAGAGATCAGGCCTGATGATTTTGCACAACTCTGCCTCACTAAAATTTCATTCACATACAAGGCATCACTCTTTGTGATGTCATCCTAGAAAACCAAGGCCCAACAACAGCAACAAATGCCAAGACAAAATATAGATTAGGCAAAGTTGCACTGGAGAGGCACCATAACTATTATGTAGAGAATAGAAAGTCAATCATCCAAGAAGAAGTGGATTCAAGTCCTTCCTCTGACACATACTGACTGTGTGTGACCCATAGCAAGTCAACAGGATGCTCAGTATTGTGACAGAGACTGGCACTTTTTCTCTAGTGCCAGTCTCTGTCACAATATCCCAGACCTTTCTCTAATAGTAGAGTTTGCAGAGATGATACTGATCTGTATGAGGAGAAGTTCCTTGCTGGGAATTCTAGAGACCAATAAAATCACAGGTTAAGTTTATTCCCTCACCAAGAAAGCCAGGACAGTATAATCATAGGCCCCATGCACCAATGAAGAAAAGAACTTTATTGACCCTTTGACATGTAATAATAAGTTAAGAATAATGGACCTTAATAGCATAAGCAAGAAGCAGCATCCTTTATAGATAGAAGATTAGCCGTGGAATCAGGAAGAGCTGAGGGTCAGCCCCTGCCTCTGACACAACCTCATCATCAGGACGTACGCAAATTATTTAATTCCTTAGTACATGGAGCCTCTCTCTATGACTTTAAGTTACAGATGAATTTCTAAACCAGATGTTTCCTGTACCAACAAAATCACAGGACCAGATCAAGATCAAGAAATAAATGACACAAAGAGACATTATTACAATTTACAGAGAAGATAGAGATAAGGAGGTAGAGATCAGACTGGATAACACTTGGAAATTTCACTGTCAAATGCAATGATTGGGAGAAATGATTAAATAGACAGCAATATTTGAATGTAGTGGATTGCATACAAATATTGACATATAAAGAAAATAAGGGAAATATACACAAGGATGCAAACAGAAGAGAATAAGAATAATACATACTTTGATTATATTAAAAAAGAAACATTCATGAAATTAAGAGAAAAAATGTATCAAAGTGAAACAAATCCCAAGGGAACTAAAAAAAAGGATGTTCATATTACCACAAATGTAGAATTTATATATTTTAAACAAGTTGTAAACAATGTGGAATTTGTGGTATAGTGCAAAATTTTTACACATTTGTTTATTTAAATGTTTTTTTGGTGGTGGTGGTGATTAAGTGTAAGAAATGAAATTTCACAGTGCTTTAAACAATTTCAAATTATTTGTCTTTTTAGTAGTCTATCTCTTTAATATCAACATTCTCCCAAGGATGCCACCTAACTGTGAATTGCTAAGTATCTGTTCATTTGTTGTTTTCAACTCAAGTGTTCATATGGTTTGTGCCTGACCTATGTATGAATATCCCAAGCTTCTATTGGTCTGACTGGCTACTGTCAGAAACATTTATATCACATTGTGGTATCATTTTTGTCCTTTTCAAGTACAAAAGGGCAACAAACAAATCAATAAATGTCATTATCTCATTTGAATCATATATAACCCATGAAGTAATTGGATAAACATGATGGGTGTAAATAGTCTGTAGAATGCTACCAAAGACTACTTATATACAAAAAAAAAATACTAATTATTATTGTACATCTTAAAGAAGTCAATCTTTTCTTTTTCAACTCTTACATTCCATATTAGATTCAACATTATATATTAGTTCTAAGGCAGAAGAACAGCAAGATCTAGGAAACTGGGGTTAAGTGACTCGCCCAGTGAAACACAACTAGGAAGTGTCTGAGACTAGATTTGAACCCAGGGCTTCCTGTCATTAGGTCTGTGTCTCTATCCACTGAGTCACCTAGCACATATGTACAATAGCTTTTGACCCACATGGTACAATGGAGAAAACCCTGGATTTAGAGGAAGAAGATGAAGGTTCAAGTACCATTTCTGATGCTTAGTGCTTGTTACTTAGTGACCTTGGAAAAGTTGCTTAATCTTTCTAAGCTTCTGTCTAGATCCTGGAGGAGGTTGGACTACATGGTCTCTTTGATCCCAGGATCCTGAGTTTTGGTGAGTTTTGGTATGGAAATGCCAGGGTCCAATTGTATACATTAAAATAAAAAAAGATGGAAAACTATAGACACAGAAAAGGACTATAGAATGCCCAAGTCTTAGGTTTTCCAGGAAAATATATAATTAATGGACTAATTAATGTGCATATTTGATCCCTTTTTGTCAATATCATTATGGCTTCCTTTCTGAGACAATTTTTTTACCCACACTATTAACTATACTAAATCTATGTGTAGAGAAGAACAATACCCATGAAATTATAAATACATTGAAGTAGAGAAATATGCTTATGAGTTGTAGATTATTTGGACATTTCTAGTCATCTCACTCTCTTACTGGCTAAATTTCACTAGATCTTGTATGTACAGAGTTGTTTGGATGTTTTCTTCCTTATTAGAATGTGAATTCCCCAAGGTTAAGACTGTGAAGTTTACTTTTCTTCATCCTTATCACAATTCTTGACAAAGATTAATGAAGGAATTGAGGAGATGAGGACAACAAGTGGTGCATTGTAGGAACTGAGTGAACCACACTGACTTTATCTTGTGACTCAATTCTGGATGCTAAGTTCCCATTCTATTCAAGTTGGTCTGGTTTAACTTCTTTCTTTGAGAAAACTTTATTCAACTAGGGGAATTGAAAGAAAACCTTATTGCATCACTTGAACCTAGCCTCATGTGGCTGGGAAACTTTTGTACCTGCTATTTAGAGTCCTTAACCAAGGACTTAGGTTATTCTGACCAGAAATATAGTCAGATCCTAAAAAATTGATATATGGAGTTTTCTCATAATTGTAAATCTCAAACAAACCATATGTCTTATCTGAAAACTGCCCCCCCCCATTCATCAATCAGTTACTGTTTCCATGTTCCTTTGACTGTTTACAAATTCCTGGGGAGGAGTGGGGCATCCTTTTTGTGGAATTTAGGGATTTGCACCTGTTTACTCTCCCACTTGGAACTTGGAAAGTCCCTATTCTTTCACTCAATTAGAAATCATTACCGAATGTTGTACTATTTCCTTTTAACTAATTGGCCTTATTTGATTGTTTTTAATGGATAAAAGTCTGTCTGCTCCTATATTCATGGTCTAGCTGTGAGCTGAAGAAGTGAACCTTCTTTGATAGGCAGTTGGCCATACATTGCTTAATAAATCGATATGCTCAGAAGATCAAACCTTTGTTTGCTCAGTTATTTCATCTTTTTCTCATTGCAGCAAACAGCTAATAAATGCTTCTTGACTGATGAAAGGCCTTCCTCTTGCTTTTTTATGATAATAATTCATGGGTCACAAAACAATATCTCAGCCATACATTTATTATCACTGTCTCTCAAATGTCATGTTTTATGTGACATTTCTACATCAACAACTTAAATCTAGAGAAGAAAATCATAGATTTAGAGATGGAATGGATTTTATCCTCAAAACAACCTTTAGAGGTCAGTGCTATTAATATCCTCATTTTACAGATGGGGGACTTGAGGAAAACAGAATTTCAGTAAATTGCTTATTATGGCTCAGCTAGTAAGTGTCTGAGGTTGGATTTGAACTCACATTTTCCTAACTCCAAGTCTAGGGCTTCATACAAGTAGATAGAGTGTTGGGCCTGAAGTCAGGAAGATTCTTCTTCTTGGGTTCAAATATGACTTCAAACAGTAGTGGTGTGACCCTGGGCAAGTCATTTAACCCTGGTTGCCTCAGTTTCCTTATATGGAAAAAAAGCTCATGAAGGAAATGGCAAACTACTCCAATATCTTTGCCAATTAAACCCCAAATTGGGGTCATGAAGAGTTGGAGTGAAATTGAAATGACTGATGGAATGGAACTTGATTTTATAGTTGGCAAAACCAAGGTAGAAAGAAATGACTTGACAAATACTGGATTCAAATCCAGATCTTCTGACTCCAAATACAGCCTACTTATCATTGTACAATTAGGGGGCAGCTGGGTGGCTCAGTGGTTTGAGAGTCAGTCCTAAAGACTCTGGGTTCAAATCTGACCTCAGTTACTTAACCCCCACTGCCCAGCCCTTACCTCTCTTCTGCCTTGAAACCAATATATAGTGTTGATTCTAAGATGGAAGGTCAGGATTCAAGAACAAAAACAAAAAACAAAACCACAGTTATCCCTAGAATGATTTGCTAAACATTCAATGATCAATATAACCAATAAGTAAAAACACAGAATGATCTCTTGTTGTTAAAAACTCATGCTACTTGTTCTTCTGTACCAGTAATCAATATTGTCTTACTGTCTAAGTTGGAAAGTTACTATAGAACTTAGAAAATCTTATAGCCGGAAGAAAACTTAGAGATGGTTTAATCTAACCCTTTCATTTCATAGATAAAAAGTCTGATGGCCAGGGAAGTGCTCAGAGCCATGGAGAGAGAGTGGCAGAGAAATAGAATGCTGATCATCTCCCTTCCTACCTCATGGGCTTCCTACTGCACCATGCTGAAAGGGAACTGGTTCAGATGTTCCTTTAGTTATAAAAAATCATCTTTTAGTAATGGTGTTTGGAATTTGTGAGATGGACTGAAACCTGACATTCTAATGAAAAGAGAAAAAAATAGAATACACCCCCTTCCTTTCATGCTTAGCTGTCAAAATGGGGTGAATCACTGGTTCCCACACTTTAAATGAACTTGTCATGGTCCCACAAAAAGATTATATTAGAGGACAGTAGATGAAATCTTACTATGTGGAGCCTAAACTATTCATTAGAAATGAAGTTCAGATGATGTATTTTAAAACTGCGGAATATAAAATAAACAGTAAACTAAATTTTTCAGTAAACATTTTAGTAGCATATGCCTGATTTTTTCCTTTCTATTATATACATTTTATCAAAAGCAGAGAGTGTATCCTTATTATAAGATATACTATATGTGAGTATAAACAAGTTCTTACATTGGTAAATTAAATTATTTTGTTTGTTGAAAATGTTGACAAATAATTCAAAAGTTCTTTATGGGAATACTTCCCCAGATTTCCCACATAGATTCCAGGAATTCATGTAGCTGAAATTAAAGAACAAATGCTTTGGAGAATTACATTGAGTCAGAAAAATGATTAACAACCTGGCACTCCCTGTATTTTTGGCCATTTTAACTTGAATCGAGTCTCCCAACTCTGAAAGTTATCTGGCAGTCAGTCTTCTTACTCATCTTACCCATTGAGTTCTTTTGTTCAGCTATATCTTGGAATAAACATGCCCTTTTCCCTTTGGTTTAAGCTTGTTCTCCTTTCAATTAAAATTCTGCCTACTTGGATCTCTTTGGAGGTTGACCTTCCGCCAACACGAGTATTTTATGTAATTATTGGGATATGTCAGCTTGACATTGAGGGGAACATTGCAAAACATATATGACACTATATAAAGGTCAGATTTGATGTCTCTGAATCAAACCCCCTCATTGTACAGGCATGAAAACTGAGGACAAGGAAATGATCTGCTCGAGGTCATACAACTAGTCAGTCTTACTTATCAGAGCATTGGATTAGATGGCTCAATCTGTTAAAGGTAGGTTGGATGGATTAATGGGCATGCTATATCTAAATGTAGGATTAATGTAGCCATGCTTGCCATAAACCACTGAGGTGAAAGGGGACTGTGGAATAGAATAATCAGGTAAGGGCTAGTCTGGTTCATGATTATTGGTAAAGCTCAAATAATTAACCAGCAGCTAGATAGCACAGTGGATAGAGAGCTAGGTCAGGAGTCAGAAAAAACTCATCTTCCTGAACTCAAATCTTGCACCAGATCCCTACTATCTGTGTGACACTGAGCATGGCACTTAACGCTATTCCCCTTAGTTTCTAATCTAGAAAATGAGCTAGGGAAAGAAAAGGCAAACTATTCCAATATTAAAAAAAAAAAACCAACAACTCCAAGTGAGGTCACAAAGAGTTGGATATGACTGAAAAGTGACAACAAATAATATAGATGGTCATATTAGGTATGCATTGTTGACATGGTATCAGGTTAGAAGGCAAGAGACAGAGGTCCTTGCTGGGGACTGTGCAGTCTTGGAATTCAGGATGTAAATTTACCAGTAAAGCAAGTAGAAAGCCCTCATCAGAGGTTAGTACCATGGATTAGGCTTACTATCTGTTAGAATTAAGAACCACAGAAGAAGACGGAGAGCTAGTTGGAAGAAGAAAGTGTTTCCCATGGCTAACTGAAATCACTCATTACTCCTAGACTATTAAAAACAAACAAACAAACCAAAAACAAGTCCTCTTCTTGACCACTTGCCAGGTTTCCAGGCTCTAGGTCCATGTTGGTGAACCTATGACACATGTGCCAGAGCATGCCAGAGGGGGCTCTTTCCCTTCCTTTTTCTACATGTGCCTGAGGACATTTCTCACATCAACTGCCCCTCTGCCCAGAAGCCCACTTCCCCTCTCCCCTTTCTGGGATAAGGGGGTGGTCCACATGTTGGATGAGGGTTACAATTTGGGCATTTGGTCTCTAAAAGGTTTGCCATCAGTGCTCTAGGTGTTTGTGAAGGAGAGTGTAGAGTGGTAATTGAGAGACAAAAAAATGGGAATGTGTATGAATAGGGCAGAGGGCTAGAGGTAATATAAGGGAATGTGAGGGAGGAAGGGGATCTGCCAGATGTTATTCCTATAGGCAAAGGGAGGGAATAAAATCTCAGGGCAAGCTTGAGGCAACTATTACTTTGTGTAGTGGCTTGAGTATTGGGTCTGGAGTCAGGAAGATATGAGTTCAAATCTGTTCTCAGACACTTAGAAGCTCTGTGAGTGTAAGAAAGTCACTTAATCTCTATTTGCTTCAGTTTCTTTTCCTGTAAAATTGAGATAATAGTAATACCTGCCTCCAAGAGTTATTGTGAAAGTCAAATAAGACAATATTTATAATTACCAGTCACATAGTCATCACTATATAAATATTAGCTATTAATATTATTACGTAAGTGGCTGGTAGAATAATTTGGGCAGGGTGTATTGCCTATTCCTGTAACACTATCAGTATTTTAGATTCTGTGATGACTAGACCTGGTGTACATAAGGTCAAACTATCCTTCTTGTTCTATAGGCATGACACTTCATCCTAAAGTCTCTTTCTCATGGATGTATTTCACAGTCCTAAAGATGGCCCTTAAAACACAATTCAAGAGTACACAAATGAGACAGTTCTCACGAATCTAGGACAAGAACAGCTTTGTGAAATTGTGCCCCTGCTCTGATGGTAGAAAGTGAACAAGAGGGAAGGAGGGAATTTCTCTCTCCTCTTCCACACCTCCATTAGTCACCGTATGGCACATCAGAACTATTTGTCCAGTAGACATCACTCTGTCTAGCAGTTCAAACATTCATCAGTTTGAAAATATTGAGAGAGCAGAGGCACATACTCTCTGGTCAGATATGGACGTAGAAAAGCAGTAACTTCAGTTAATAAGCACTTTCAAGGATCCCCTGATATCAGATAAGAGAGTCTATCCTGGATTCAAAAGGGAATTATTATTTGCAGACAGAAAAGTGACCTGTGAAGAGGAATAGATCCAGGGAACCCTGTGGAGTGATCAGCGGAGATGCAGCTCCCAAGGGAATATTATACAATATCATGAGAAGTGAAAGGGCATCAGGACCTATTACTGGAGGCATGAATTGTCTTGGCCACCTGTGTTCTCTATATGCGTACCTCATTACCATTGTAATCCTAGTGTATGTCTACTGTGAAATGCATCCATGAAACAGACTTTATTCTCATTAAACTGGGTTTAATGAATCTCACAAGATTGGAATGAAAATTAGGTAGAAGGGTACCTAGATAACTCTTCCCTTAAGGTAGAGGCATTATGGTCTGAAATAGCCTCAAATGGTTTCTTATTTCTAGTCTTATTTGTTATTCAGTAATTTCTGTTGTGTCCTACTCTTCTTGACCCCATTTGGGTTGTTATTGTTGCTGTTGTCATTGTAACAAAGATACTGGAGTGATCTGCCAATTTGTTTCTCCAGCTCATTTTACAGATGAGAAAACTGAGGCAAATAGGAATTAGTGACTTGCTCAAGGTCACACAACTAGTAAGGGTCTGAGGCCAGATTTGAACTCAGGAAGATGAGTATTCCTGACTTCAGTCATGATACTCTATCTACTGTGCCACCAAGCTGCCCCAATCTTGCTACCCAATTACAAAGCACTATCATTTTCTACCCAAGGTCTTTCTCTATTGGGGTCACTACAGGTATATCATTCTCTACAAATTTATGGTTAACAAGTTTGGAGAATTAAGCTTTCTCTTGGCTCAATTTGAGCAAATTTCTGGAGTCTTCCTTTGGTTCTCCTGGATCTAGGACCAAGGTAATGGAAAGCAAACCTCTGGTCTAGACCTTCCCAGAGGGTGAGGAAGAGATAAGGACACCATCCATGGGTACTATTGCAGTAGTATAGGTGTTGGTGGTGAGAATAGGGACAAAGGGATGGGTGCAGGAAACTTTTCAGAGGGAGAATTCAAAAGATTTGGTTATTGATCAAATTGAGGGCAAGGGGAGGTAAAAGCAAAAGAGGAATCAGTGATAACTTTTGTCCAAAGTTATAACCCTAAGGCAAAATAGGAAGCTTCTAATGGGAACATAAGTAAATATATGTATAACGAAGTATTCTATAATCCTTTTTAGGCAACAGCATAGTCCAGGGGGTGAAGAAAGCACTGAATTTAGAATTGGGGCATAGAAGGATGAATCCTACCTCTAATACTTATTTTACTTCTTTCTTATCAAATTCCTAGAGATATCTAGGTACCCTTCTACCCACCTTCCATCCCAGCTTCATGTGATTCACTCATCCCAATTTAATGAGAAAAAGTTCTCTCTCTCTCTCTCTCTCTCTCTCTCTCTCTCTCTCTCTCTCTCTCTCTCTCTCTCTCTCTCTCTCTCTCTCTCTCTCTCTCTCTCTCTCTCTCTCTCTCTCTCTCTCACCGATGCATTTCACAGTAGACATAAACTAGGATTACAGTAGTAATGAAAGAACCTTTATCATCTCCACATGCCTCAGTGTGTCAGTCAACATTTATTAAGTGATTACTGTGGAAGGATGCTAGGAAAGATGAATATGCCTCCGAAGTCAACTCCTTAGTCTTCAAATCTATAAAATGGGGGGTTCAGACAGGATAAAATGGCCCTTGATGCCCCTTTTAGCTTTAAATCTAGTCTCTGCCTGCTTTAAACTCTCTCTGCTCAATTCTTAGCTAAGAGCTGTTCCATTCTGAAGCTGAACTTGCCTAGTCTGGCCACAGAGGGTCAGTAATGTCCTACAGGTTTCTTCCCCAAGCTGAAATGTACCCCTCTCTCCAGTGGGCCAAACCTGAGAAAACTTCACACCAGAAATCCCAAGCTAGAAATGTACAGACATATAAAATCTTGTCCAATGTCATACATCTAATTAGTGGCAGGGCTGCCATGAGAGGGTCTCATTTTGCTTCTTACCTTCAAGGATCTGTGGCTATATTCATGTTGGTCCCTTCTCCACCTCTGCCAATCAATCTTCCCTATTTTAGTCAATAGTCATTAATTCCTATAGCAAGCAAACAAAAACACTCCAAAATCACCAAAAAAAAAAATTCCTTGTTGGTGGACCCTTAAGTAACAAGTATCCAAGGCAATATAGATTGTTTGCTCAGTGCCCAAACCTGAAGCCTTTCTGGTTTGGTAGAATTCGCCCAAACATAGACTCTACTGGCATATTCTCAGAGAATGCTCTAGGTCAAAAAGCAGCACAAAGGGAAAGCTTTGTATCATAGTCTTAGAGCTGGAAGAATGTAATAATGTAAAAATGTAAAATAAATAAACAAACAAACAAATAAATGAATGAATGAATGCATGAATGAATGAATTTTGAATGTGAGGACTTAGATTCAAATTTTAGTTTTGTCTCTGGGTAACTTATGTGACACTGGACAAATTGCTTTCTGAGCCTCAATATTCTGGTCTTTAAAAATGAGGGGCCTGGTCTAGATGGCCTCTAAGGTGACTTCCAGATCTATAATATAGCCTAACCTCATCTTTTACAGGAAGCTAGGTTGGTGCAGTGGATAGAATATGGGACCAGAAGTCAGGAAGACTCATCTTCTTTAGTGGAAATCTGGCCATAGATACTTATTTGACCTTGGGCAAGCCTCTTGACCCTATTAGCCTCAGTTTCCTTATCTGTAAAATGAGCTGGAGAAGCAAATGGCAAATCATTCTAGTATCTTTGCGAAGAAAACCTCAAATGGAGTCATGAGTCAGATACAACTGAAGAACAACCTTTTACAGATGCCCAAGCTTACAAAGCATAACCAGAATTTGACTAATGTCTCTTCTCATCTAAGACTCAGTATTTTTTCTACTGTACCAAGTTCAGTGGAGGAGTTTATTACATGCATTCAAATAAATTGATAGGTTCACTTGTAGATAGGAAGATTGTAACTTGGGAAACATTGTATGTCATATTTGTGTGTGCTTGTTCTTCATATGCAGAGTAAGTTTTGTGTTTTGTTTTCTTGACATGGTTCCTTCCTTCCTCTCTCTCTCTCTCTCTGTCTTTTTCTTTCTTTCTCTCAGTAGGAGGGGGAGAATATAAATGCTTCTTAACTGAAATAAAGGATGATTTTACAAAGCAAAACATTTGGGGAAACAAGCCATAGTCTGTTAATAGCAGTCCTTGTCTAAAGATCTATGGAATCCCCTAATAACTTTGAGGCATGAATATTTAGGGATTTGTTTTGTTTGGGGCCAATGAGTTCAGGCTGATGGTTTGGGGGTCCTGCTTTTAGCTGGCTCCAAGTTGCCCTCTGCTGGTGTAGTGATTGCAGTGATTTGGTTCCTGAAAGTTTCCACTGCACCTAACAGGTATAAACAAGCGTTTCTCTCTATCCTGGTTCTTCTAGGTATTTTCCCTGTAGATCCCAGCTAGGAATTCTACAGGTGTGGCTCTGTCTGTTTTACTCAGCTACTGAACAAATCCCTGTTTATATTCATTACGAGATAAAAATTTGTCAAGACAAATGTAAAGAGGGAAAGCACTACAACTAGGAGAAGTTGGGAAAGCCTTCTTAAAGAAGATGGAATTTTCATTGGAACCTGAAGGAAGTCAGCGAAGCCATTAAGCATGTAGAAACAAAATGAGTAAGTTTATAAATAGCCAGTATAAAGTGCCAGTAGTGGAAAGCAAGATTGCAAAGAGGAACCGAGAAGTCACATACAGACCTTCCCAAAGATCAAAGATCCAAGAAGCATACTTTATGAATCATATTAGATATTAACCATAAAGTGCATCTGGATAATATGTGCTGAATCAGGGGAAGCCAGGGCCTTTCAGTCCTGTGATATGTAACTCTAAGATGAGTTCCAGACCTCCTCAATAAGACCAATAGAACACCACATGGTACTGATAACTTTGAGACAATGTGGATGTGTTAAACATATACTTTTACTGACAATTTTGGGTTGATGTTATTGTTGTGGTTCAGTTATTTCAGTCCCCTCTGTCTCTTCCTGACTTCTTTTAGGGTTTTCTTCATAAAGATACTGGAGTGGTTTGCCATTTCCTTCTCCAGCTCATTTTCCAGATGAGGAAACTGAGGCAAACAGGGTTAAGTGACTTGCTCAGGGTCACTCAGCTAGTGTCTGAGGCCAGATTTGAACTTGGGTATTCCTGATTCAATCCACTGCACTGCCCAGCTGCCGTATTGAGATGAGAAGGATATATTAATGAACTAACCTCAAAGTGGCACAGATAAGATTTAGTCTGTACTCCACCAAAACTCCAAACTCCTGCCTCTACCTCAGCCCTCTTTTTTCTCCTCTGGGTCCATGCTGCTGAGTGCTCCCAGTTCTAATCCATGATTACATGAGAGGCTCTGTGTTCTCCCCCTCCCCATCCCCTTCACCATATTGCCTACCTTTCTCAACCACTCCATACCCCATCCCTACACTTTCTACCTTTATATCCCTCCCATCGCTTCTCTACTTGCCTCCATATTTTCTGTGCTGTGTGTCCCTACACCCTCTATGTTTTCTTAAAATATAATTTCGGCCTCACTTCCCACTGCCAGTGTAGCCTTTCTTAGTGAGTACACAAAGACCTGATTGTGCCTGCCCTATTTCATAATTTCATAAATTAACAATTCACAAGTACCAGTGAAGAATATTGACTGCCAAAGATGCCTGAGTTCATTGACAATTCCATTTATGAAAGCAAAAGTCACCTTTCAATGAAAGATTTTTCTGGGTTTTAGAGCTTATTCTCTCTCTTTTTTTAAAGCCTCATAAATTTGTCAAAAACAAACTTGATGCCTGATGCCACATTCACAGGTATTGCAATTTAGTTCATGGAAAAGTTTCTTAGGGAAGGGATTATTCTCCATTTTTTTTTGTTTTAGTCTTTGAAGGAGTTATTGCTGTAGAGTAACAGGCACACGAGCCCTTCAGTAAAACATCTTGAGTTCAAATCTCTGTCTTGAGAGTTGCTATTTGTGTGAGGTAGTCACAATATCCCTAGGCCTGATTTTCTTCACTGGTAGAATGAAGCTCTTTGGATGGTTTCTGAAGTCTGTTCTAGATCTATGATAGCATTATGTTGAAATTGGCACTGCTGGCTTAACATGAAAACGGGAAACCATGTCTAAGGGTCACATCTTTGGCTTTTGTCATGCCACAATTTCAAAAGACAGCTTTGCCAACATCTTGGATTTAAAGAATTGCTACCTCTCTTATTTGCTCCATAATCCTCAAGTGACTGGATATTGAGTTGAATCCTTATAATTTTTCAAATGTACTTGACTCAGGCATTCTGTGATTTAAGAGATTTGGGACCTCAGTTTGGTGATGGAAAAACCTTATAAAACTGTCCATCTATGCTAGAGTTCAACTGCTTGTTATATGGATGTTTTCCTGGATCAATGGTGAAGATTCTGATGGTAAAGCAAGACCCCATGGATTTTGGAGTAGGTAAAACTGGAAGCCCTGCACGTCTCAGCAGTGTCCATTTACAGTCCGTTTAAAAAGCATGCAGGGGGAAAAGAAGTTAATTTTTCTTGCACCATTGATATTTAAAAGTCTCTTGGTAAGGCAGCTTGGGATATTTATATTGTCTAGCACACAAAGTAAACAGCTGTGGTCACATTTATAGAATTCTGTTGAAGGACATGCTTCAGATCCATGGCATGAAATTTAACATTTTTAACTTTTATAGGCAGGTTTGGTCCCAAAGTGCCTGGACAAAAATCAAGATAGATTGAAATCATGAACAAAATAAAAAAAAGGATTCTTACTCCATTCCACTCATATCTGCTATTAGAACCTTGGTTTAACAGTACAGTACTGTATGGCATCCTTGTCTTGTTCTTTCTTTCTTTCTTTCTTTGTTTCTTTGTTTCTTTCTTTGTTTCTTTCTTTGTTTCTTTGTTTCTTTCTTTGTTTCTTTCTTCTTTCTTTCTTTCTTTCTTTCTTTCTTTCTTTCTTTCTTTCTTTCTTTCTTTCTTTCTTTCTTTCTTTCTTTCTTTCTTTCTTTCTTTCTTTCTTTCTTTCTTTCTTTCTTTCTTTCTTTCTTCTTTCTTTCTTCCTTCCTTCCTTTCTTTTCTAAAGTCCTAAATCCTGTTATACCATACTAATCAATTAATTTTAGCAGGTATTTTTAAAAATGTCTATAATATGCCAAAAATACATACTATATGCTGTGCTAAACACTAGTAGTACAAGGACAAAAATGGAATAAAATATTCTGTTCTAGGAGATAACATATATATATATATATATATATATATATATATATATATATATATATATATATATATATAACTCCTAGGGGAGGAGAAAGGGTAGTTGCTGAAGGTAATCAATCTTTTTTGCTCTTTCCTCCCTTCTGGAAGAGGTGGAGTTGAATCAAAACTAGGTCTCACCTGTTTCCACCATCTCCCCCCTTTCCTTCCTCACATCTGAAGCCTGCAAATATCATTAGCAACACCTTAATAGCATTCAGCTCACTTTGACTCTAGGGACAATTTAATGGCCCTCAGGTCCTTATGGCTCCTTTCTCTGCTTTTTTTATGGTGTTTATATCAGAGTAAGGAAAACTCATATCATTCAGTCAGATTTGGCTTTCTGTCCTAATGAAAAGTTTTCTGTATGCCTAAATATTCATAGCAGTAATTTTTGTAATTTTATTGTTAGTTTTCTTTCATTTCAGTCATGTCCAATTCTTTGTGACCTCATTTGAGGTTTTATTGGCAAAAATACTGGACTAGTTTGCCATTTTCTTTTCCAGCTCATTTTACAGATGAAGAACTGAGGTTAACAGGGTTGAATGACTTGTCCAGGGTTGCACAATAGTAAGTGTCTGAGGTCAGGCAGATTTTTTTTTTTTTGGTGACAGCAATGTAATAGAAACAAAGTGGATATCCATTGAATGGAGAATGACTAAAGAAATGGCAGTATAAAAATGTAATCAAATATTACTGTGCTCAAAGAAATGATAATATATTAAATAAAAAGATTCAGGAAAAGATGTTCCTTCTCGTACAAAGATTGTTGTTGTCCTAAATTGTTCTCAGATATAAGGAGTACTTGTCCCTCTGAGCTATCATTCTCAGAACACCAATCTGTTCTCAGTCTCTATGACAAAGCTATATATAAAAAATGTAGAAGGTAATTAGATATCAGGTGTTTAGTGAGTACAAGAGGGCAGTCAGACTTGAGGAGATTAGGAAACGTTTCATGTACTAACTATAAAAGTATCTCTCAACTTTCTTTTCATGCTTAATATAAAAGTTCCTGTTTGTATGGGGTGTGGTAAAAGGTTTCTTTCAAAATGAAACAAATGGGTAAAGATTAAAAAAGATGCAAATATTGAAGGTTGGAAGGACTGCGAACAGCCAAAAACATAAATACTTTTGATAGAGCTATGAATTAGTTCAATCACTCTGGAAAGCTATTTGGAATTATGCTAAAAAATAAAGGGGTTATTTGTTTATATTCTTCAGCTTAAAAATCTTACTGCTAAGCCTATTCTTCAAGGAGGCCAACCAGAGAAAAAAACCATAGACACCAAAATATTCTTGGCTACATTTTTTTTAATGATAGAAAAGATCTAGCCACAAAATGAATAAATATTGGGAAATGGCCCAACAAATTTTGGAATTTTGAAGCATGAGAAATTATGGATATGTAGAATTAAGAGAAGCATGATAGGACATATATGGACTGATGCAGAGGGGAAATAATTTTCACACTGAAAAAGAAATGTAAATGGAAAGAAAATGAAAATTGCGATTATAATAATCAAACTTGGTCCCAGAGAAAGTTGAGAAAATGCATCTCCTTTCTTTGCAGAATTTAAGGATTATGGGTATGAAATATTGCATATACTGACAAGCACAGCTGATGTATTGACTTTTGCTGAACTGCTTCTTTTTTACTCTTTGTTTCAAGGGATATGAAGGGGTAGGGAAACAATGTATTTGTAAATGAAGGAGAACCAAAACAAGATATCAATAAAAAATTTTAGATAAATTAAAAAGATAAAAAAGATCCAAATACAATTCTGACTCCTAAATCTTGCTTCATGATAAAAAAATATCATTTGGGAACCTCTCATTACAAATTGTTTTTCAATTTATCCAAATATTAAGTCTCTTTACTTATTTAAGCATAGCCACAGGTCCTCAGCCTCAAACTTTTCTTATTTTGATGACATATTGAAGCCAGTAACTATATGGTATATTTGGAGCTTTCAAATATTTAAAAGATGGATTTAGATCACAGCATGGTCATTTTAAAGGAGGAAAGGTGGTATTGCTGACAAGGGCTGGTTTTTGAGTGTGCAAGACTTGAATTCAAGTCTAGTCAAACTCATATTAGCTATTTCATTTAATCTATCAATTCTCCAAGAAAATTGCTAAGATTATATATTTTTATTCCTTTACCTTCTGTCTTAAAAATATACTGTATATTGGTTCCAAGGCAGAAGAGGGTTAAAGGGGTAGGCAATAGGGGTTAAGTGAGTTGCCCAGGATCATACAGATAGGAGATGTCAGAGGCTAGATTTGAACTCTAAGATTATAAATTAAAGACAGATATTCCTTAAATGAATAAAATCCCATGTCTCAGTTGTGAAAAATGGCAATCTCAACTATTTTTGTGAAAATCATCTGAAAAGCAGAACAAATACCTCAACACCCACTACATGAATTATACCATAATCAAAACATATCCTAACATATTACTATAGACCATTAGTCATGTGAGGACCAGACAAGTCAGAAAGTTTGTATATCAAAATAGAGAATCAGTAGTAATTTTGCTTTGTCACTTGGACACAACTCTAAGCATGATCTAAATTTCAGTGTGAAAATCTTGAAATTTTGAATGGCAGTTTTTTTTTATCTAGTCTATACATGTCTTCTGTGACTGCCATTTTTAAATTTTTAATTAATTTATTTATAATATTTCCCCATGGTTACACAATTCAGGTTCTTTCCCCCCTGCTTCCCTTCTCCCTCCCAGAGCAGATGAGCAATTCCACTGGGTTTTACATGTGTCATTGATCCAGACCATTTGCATATTATTAATATTTGCACTGGGGTGATCACTAAGAGTCTCCATCTCAAATCATATCCCTATTGAACCATGTGATCAAGCAGTTGTTTTTCTTCTGTGTTTCTACCTCCACTGTTCTTTCTCTGGATGTATATAGCATTCTTTCTCATGAGTCCCTCAGAATTGTTCTGGATCATTGCATTGCTACTAGTAGAGAAGTCCATTACATTTGATTGTACCACAGTGTATCAGTCTCTGTGTACAATGTTCTCCTGGTTCTGCTCCTTTCATTTTGCATCAGTTCCTGGAGTTCATTCCAGATTACATGGAATTCCTCCAATTCATTACAATAGTATTCCATGTGACTGCCATTTTTGTAAGCTCAAAAGCCAGTAAGAATACAAGCCAATCTCTCACCCTCTAATATATTCTATACATAGTTGTTAAAGTGAAAATCCCCCAAAGTACAGGTCTGAACATGCCACTTTCTTAATCAAGAAGTTTCAGTGGTTCCCAATTGCCTCTAGTATAAAACACAAACTTTCTGTTTGACATTTCAGTCCCTTCACAATCTTGCTGTGTTATTTCATTTAAATGCTTTCACTTTGAATTAATTGTGTTTTATGGCTAACTAGTAAAAGTAGATATAGCAGTGGGAGCTTAATGAGTTTAAATGAATGTGGATCCACAAAATATCTTGAACTTGTAGTAGTTTTCTGGAAATGCTGCATGTGAGAAGGTAAATGAATCAGTCAAAGTAGATGATTTCTAAGGTCTTTTCCTACTCTAAATTCAATCTGCTTTGACTGTTTTGGAAGTATCCATAATGAAAAATTACAGATCTCTTAAAGTATCTGTAATATCACAGGGTAGTTACACACCTCCATTTTATATTCCATTGCAAAGACATCCCGAATATTTTACAATAATAAAATACTCAAGCAAAACCATCCATGGGCAAAACCCCCAAAGTCATGCCAGTATTTATTTCCCTAGTGGTGATTTCTTATTATTGTGAATAAAGAAAGGGAAAAGAGAAAAACCTCAGATATGTCCAGGGTTAGTACTGTAGTAAGGAATTTAGCAAGGCAGGCTGACAGCATGGGAGGCTGCAAGCCAAGATTCCACGGAGCAAAAACTGGGTCAACATTTTGAGCACTAGGTAGCTGAGAGATGGTGAGGGACTGATAGTTGGGAACTGAGAATGCCATTCTGGAAGAAGACAGAGAAGGTGTGGAGGTGTCTTTCTCTGAAGAAAAACAACTTTGGAGCTGCTAGGGAATTGGACCATCTTCAAGGAGGGGTTGAGTGAGAGATTACTCCACACTGGTGGACACTGTGTGTGTGCTAATCCTCATTCCCCCTTGAATCCTGTGAGGACTCTTCATCTTGAGACTGCTGTGTGACCCAAAGGAGGACTCTGGTGTCGTGAGAATCTTGGGCCCTGTTGACTTTACGAATTGTTCTTTTCTCCTTTATTTTCTTTTCTCCTGTATTATCTCCTTTTCTCCTGTAATTTCTCCTTTAATTAGTTAGGTTAAGATAATTTAGAAAGTTTAAGGTTTTAATATCTGGGTGGGGATAGAAGTAAGTTACTCCTTGATTCCTTTCCCTTCTTTCTCCCTTTAGTGCCTTGGAATGTTGATCCAGTCCTTACTCCATGGAATCTTGGCCTGTAGCATCCCATGCTATCAGTCTGCCTTGCTAAATCCCCTTACTACAGTACACATATCTGAAAAATTTTTTTTGAAGAACTATTTTCTTTTTATTGGTGTCTTATGCAGAGAAAATAGAGATAGCTACTGTTGCAACAGATTTAGCACTAGGTCTGGAATCAAGAAGATTTGAGTTTAAATCTTACCTCAGACACTTACTAGTCATGTGACCAGGGGGCAAGTCTTATCATCTCTGCCTCAGTTTCCTCAACTGTTAAAATAATGACACCTACCCCTCCCCCAAGTTGTTGTGAGGATCAAATGAGATATCTTTTTGTTTGTTTTTTTAAGAATTTAGTACAGTGCCTGAAACATGTTCTTGTTCAGTAATTTTTTCAGTTACATTTGACTCTTTGTGACTCGATTTGGAGTTTTCTTGGCACAGATACTGGTGTGATTTGTTATGTCCTTTTCCAGCTCATTTGACAGATGAGAAAACTGAGACAAACAAGGTTAAATGATTTGCCCAGGGTACCACAACTAATAAATGTTTTAGGCTGGATTTGAACTTAGATCTTCCTGACTCCAGGAGTAGGCATCTCTCTACTATGCCATCTAGTTGCCCCCACCATCTAAATAAGTGCTTATTTTCCCCCTTCTTCTCATTTCTGATATCTGTGGCTGTCTATTATTCCATAATAACCTCAAGTCTATAGTGTTACCATCAGACCAATGAAAGATTAATAACAAGAACAAGATTGCTCTTCACCTCCCCCTACCCTGTTTACTACCTATTCAGTCTTTATTTAAACTCAATGATCTCTAGACTAGTACAAAACTGATTGCAATGATACATAAAGGGCTCTCTTGGCTATTCCTTGCCAAGGGTAAGATAAGACCACAGGAGGAGTTTCTGATTGAAAATGAAGCACACCCACATAAACAATCCCCAGTCTCTATTTGATTAAAATATATATGTGGGAGTTGGGGACAGGACTAGACCAGATGCTGGACCATATGATGAACACAGAGGATCATGGTATGGTATAAAAACTGGGCATTTATACGGTACAGCTGGCTATGCATAATCTTCTCCTAATTTATAAGGCTGAAGCATCTGGTCTGCGGTTGTCATTCTTTCCAATTTTCCAACAGCCTTATCCTTGAATCTCCTGTTTAATTATGCAGGCCCACTGTGCCAAGGGGACAAGGGATGGTCACTACTGGTAAAATACATAGTGGAAACCCCCCCCAAATACTGGGTTCCCCAGAGACAAGGGAAATGCCTTTTCCATCTTTAGTTGCATTTCCATCTCACTTGAGGGTTGTTCATTGCAGGAATGGTTCTCTAGCCTTTGCTTAAATGTATGTGCATACATATATATGCATATACATGCATGTATGCGAACACCCTCATCCACAGAACTGCATGTCCATATATAGTATTGTTGTATGTACATGTAGGCATACATACAACACATGTGCATAGTGCACAGCACACTAGCCTTTACACATATGTTATCTTTCCATGTCTACATGTATGTAATGTGGATATATATGTATGTACACATACCTTTGTGTACACACATATATATTATATAACACAATATATTCAAATAAGCCAGATATATATAATAAATATATATATAAAACACAAATAAGGCATAATCCATGATCTCAGAGAGCTTACATGTGAAGCAGGATCCTAGCCAATGGGAACTCCATCCCCAAAGCATGTTCAGAGAATTTGGCTTGCTGCCAGTCAGAATGGAAGGGGCTGGGGAGTCTATTTCCAGACAACTATAATTATATGCAATGGAAGAACTGTGTCCCCCAATTTGGAGCCTGTGAAGACATCCCATAACTGGTTATGTCTCTTTGCTACATGGTTAGCAGTTCAGATGGAGGTCCCAGTGGCCGGGTCCCTGTTATTGTAATATATCATAAGAGAATTTTAATTTTTTTAATTTTAGCTTAAGTACCACCATCTAATTAGCTCAAGCCTCTTGAATTTAGCGATGACCCCCAAAGACCCTCAGCTCTGGTTAATGATAGAAGAATTTCTAGCTCAGTTTTATTTACCTCCTATTTACTTTAGCTGAGTTATAGCATTTTAGAACTGAAATTCTCGGGTTGGTTTCTGCTCTTTCTGTTTGTAAATTCCAGTTAAAATCTACAATTTTACCTCCTGTCGATCTTCCCCTTCTGTTCTTTGGCATATAATTCTTTAGCTTCCCCTTTGCCCTCTGTAAAATTCTAGCTGTATCCTTCCCATTGATGTAACTAAAGACTATCTAGGATTTTTGGAAATGCTACTTAGGGCCCAGTGGATTGTGTATACTACGAGACTGTGCTGTGAATATATAAGAAACTAGTTATGAAAATATTGTGGCTTGTTGATTAGTATGTTTGGTGGAACACTTCCCCCAAATCTGACTATTTTGTATCATGATCTATTAAAGAAGATAAGGCATATTCACCAATAACTGTAATCCAAAGTAGAATATGAGTAAGAAGTACATAAGAAAGATACACAAGTGGTGAAATGAGAATTCATTTCATGTTAGGACCAAGGCCAGCCTTAGGCAACCAGGTGGTGTAGTGGAGAGAGCACTGCACTTGGAATCAGGAAGACTTATCTTCATGGGTTCGAACCCAGTCTCAAACACTTATTAGTGATGTGACCCTGAGCAAGTCATTTAACTCTATTTATCCCAGTTCCTAATTTGTATAATGAGCTGCAGGAGAAAATGGCAAACCACTCCAGTATCTTTGCCAAGAAAACCCCAAATGGGATCAAAAAGAGTCAGACATGACTGACAACAACAATGAATTTGAACAGACAGAGGCAGGATGCAATGGAGACAGAGTGAGAATTCTACGGGTAGTCTTACTCTGATTACTAATGCCTCATCTATCGACAGCTTAGTCCTGCCTATATAGCACCATAGTAGACAATAGTGGCAAAACAACAAAGAATTAAAGGCCTTGTCCCTGAGAAACTTATAGTCTATTTGAGAACGCTAAATAAAGCAACATGAAATAAGAGCATTTACAAGTAACATATGTACTAGAATGAAACAGAATTTGGTCTTCAAAACACAATTTGTTATTCCTGACAGACCCATAGCTTATACTTTCATAGGGTCTTATTCACCATTTCCATCTGTTCCCATAGCCCCCCTTGTCCTTGCTCTCACTTCCTTCTACTGCAGCAAAAGTTCCAAGGCAGAGGAATGACAAGGGCCAAGAATTATGGCCAAGTGACCCACCCATGGCCACACAGCCAGGAAGCATCTGAAGTCAAACTTGAACTCAGAACCTCCCACCCCCAGTCCTAGCCCTCAATTCACTGAGCCACTTAGCTACCCCAAGACATAACTTTATAAATACATATATCTTATTTTTATCAAATGATGCCTTCTCCTATGTGGGGGGAGAGGAGGGAGTGAGGGAGGGGTAACCTGGGAATTTTAATTTAAAAAACAAACAAATTAATTTTTAAAAGGAAAAGAAAAATGGCAGAATTCTAAGAGCTTACTTTTTAGTGTGTGTGTTTATGTGTGAGAGGGAGACAGACAAAGAGAAGAGAAAGAGGAAAAGAGAAATAGAGACAACAGACACACACAGAGGGACACAGAAACAGAGCGAAGGAAGAGAGAAATAGTCAGAAAGACAAAGGGAAGAAATATGAGGGAAGAAATGGAAAAGAAGGAAAAAGAGAAAGGGGAGAGAGAAAGTGTCTGCTTTTTTAAAGAGTTCTTTCACTTTTAAATCTTAGGGGGTTTTAGGATTATGATAACATAAGAATATATATAATAAATAACATAATAAAGATGGAAGGTCTAAGTGCAGTGCTATACCCCAAGGGCCATATGCAGAACCAGCCAAATATGTCTGAGTTCCAACTTTCAATAAGCCTGATTCTTTTATGATTCAAAAAGGAATGAAGTTAATATTTGCCATGGCCTCATATCCTGTCTGATTTCCCAGTATCTTCCCAGAGTTTACCATCTAAATTGCTTCTCTGGTATTTAACCTCAGTTTCTTCACACCTTTTCTTCTTGAAATAGTCCCATCCCTACTGACTATATCAATCTTATTTTTTAATGCTTTAAATTAATGAACATATCGATTTGTTTTTTGCACTTAGCAAGCATTTATTTCATCTCCCTTCTGTCTCTCATTATCCATGGCAAAAGAAAAAAGAAAAACAAAACCTTGTAACAAATATATATGTAGTTAAGCAAAAAGAATCCCCATATCCATAGATGAATATCTCATTCTATATACTGAGTCCAACACTTCTCTGTTAGGCACTTGGTAGCATTTTTTTTTCACTTGTCCTAAGGAAGCATAATACGTCATCATGTTTTTAAGTCTCTTAAAGTTGCTCATTTTTACAATGTTGTTGTTATTGTATAAATGGTTCTAATTCTGTTCCTTTTTTTGTAGCTGTTGTTCAGCTCTTTCAATTATATCTGACTCTTCATGACCCCATTTGGGGTTTTCTTGTCTAAGATAGTGGAGTGATTTGATATTTCCTTCTCCAGCTCATTTTACAGATGAAGAAACCAGGCAAACGGGCTTAAGTGATTTGCCCAAGGTCACATAGCAAGTAAATATCTGAGACTAGATTGGAACTCTAGAAGACATGTCTTCCTAACTCCAGACTGGGCACTTTATCCACTGTACCACCTAGCTGCTCACTGTACTCTGCTTCAGTTTATATAAGTCTTTCCAAGTTTCTCTGAAGCTGTATTTTGTCATTTCTTGTAGCACAATAGTATTTCATTTCATTTCTAGGACAAAATATAACCATTATCTATTTGGCAGGAAATTTCTTTAGTTTCTACTTTCTTTTTTCCAGCACTAAAGACCTATTATAAACATTTTAAAAATTAATTTATTTAGTCAATTTAGAACATTATTCCTTGATTACAAGAATCATATTATTTCCCTCCCTCCCCTCACCCCTCTCTTCCCTGATACACAATTTCATTGGGTATTACTTGTGTCCTTGATCAGAACCTATTTCCTTGTTGTTGGTGTTTGCATTAGGATGTTCATTTAGAGTCTATATCCCCAATCATATCCCTTCAACCCATGTATTCAAGCAGTTGTTTTTCTTTTGTGTTTCTATTCCCACAGATTGTCCTCTGAATGTGGACAGTGTTTTTTCTCATAGATCCCTCCAAGTTATTCAGGATCAATGCATTGCCACTAATGGAGAAGTCCATTACCTTCGATTGTACCACAGTGTATCAGTCTCTGTGTACAATGTTCTCTTAGTTCTGCTCCTTTTGTTCTGCATCACTTCCTAGAGGCTGTTCCAGTTCACATGGAATTCCTTCAGTTTATTATTCCTTTGAGGACAATATATTCCATAACCAACATATACCACAATTTTTTCAGCCATTCCCCAATTAAACGCATCCTCTCATTTTCCAATTTTTTTGCCACCACAAAGCACAGCTATGAATATTCTTGTACAAGTCTTTTTTTCCTTATTATCTCTTTGGGGTACAAACCCAGTAGTGCTATAGCTGGATCAAAGGGCAGACAGTCTTTTAGCACCCTTTGGGCATAGTTCCAAATAGTCCTCCAGAATGGTTGGATCAATTCACAACTCCACCAGCAATGAATTAATGTCTCCACTTTGCCACATCCCCTCCAGCATTAATTACTTTCTGTTGCTATCATTTTAGCCAATCTGCTAGGTGTGAGGTGATACCTCAGAGTTGTTTTGATTGGCATCTCTCTGATTATGAGAGATTTGGAACACTTTTTCATGTGCTTATTAATAGTTTTGATTTATTTAACTGAAAATTGCCTGTTCATGTCCCTTGCCCATTTATCAATTGGAGAATGGCTTGATTTTTTGGTTTAGCTCTTTATAAATTTGAGTAATTAGACCTTTGTCAGAGGTTTTTGTAATGAAGATTGTTTCCCAATTTGTTGCTTCCCTTCTAATTTTGGATGCATTAGTTTTGTTTGTACAAAAACTTTTTAATTTGATGTAATCAAAATTATTGATTTTACATTTTGTGATTTTTTTTCCTAGCTCTTGCTTGGTTTTAAAGTCTTTCCTTTCCCAAGATCTGACATGTATACTATTCTGTGTTCACCTAATTTGCTTATAGTTTCCTTCTTTATATTCAGGTCATTCACCCATTCTGAGTTTATCTTGGTATAGGGTGTTCCTACTCCCTACCCTCCCATACTGTCTTCCAATTTTACTAGCAGTTTATTTTTTATCAAATAGTGGGTTTTGGTCCCAAAAGCTGGGGCCTTTGGGCTTATCATAGACTGTCTTGCTGAGGTCACTTACCCCAAGTCTATTCCACTGATGCTCCTTTCTGTCTCTTAGCCAGTACCATATTGTTTTGATGACCACTGCTTTATAGTATAGTTTGAGATCTGGGACTGCAAAGCCTCCTTCCTTCATATTTTTTTCCTCATAATTTCCCTGGATATCCTTCATCTTTTGTTCTTCCAAATGAACTTTGTTATGTTTTTTTCTAATTCAATAAAAAAAGCATTTTGGTAATTTAATGGGTATAGCACTAAATAAGTAAATTAATTTGGATAGGATTGTCATTTTTATTATGTTAGCTCATCCTACCCATGAATAATTGATGTTTTTTTCCAATTGTTTAGATCTAGTTTTAATTGTGTGGAGAGTGTTTTGTAGTTGTGTTCATATATTTCCTATGTTTATCTTGGCAGATAGATTCCTAAGTATTTTATATTGTCTAGGTTGATTTTAAATGGAATTTCTCTTTCTAATTCTTGCTGCTGAGATAGGTTGGAGATATATAGAAATGCTGATGACTTGTGCGGGTTTATTTTGTATCCTGCAACTTTGCTAAAGTTGTTAACAATTTCGACTAACTTTTTGGTTGATTCTCTAGGATTCTTTAAATAGACCATCATATCATCTTCAAAGAGTGATAACTTGGTCTCCTCATTGCCTATTTTAATGCCTTCAATTTCTTTTTCTTCTCTAATTGCTACTGCTAGTGTTTCTAGTACAATGTTAAATAATAGAGGTGATAATAGGCATCCTTGTTTCACTCCTGATCTTATTGCGAATTATTGATATTTGCTGATGTTTTAGATATATACTGTTTATTATTTTTAGGAAAGGCCCTTCTATTCTGATGCTTTCTAGTGTTTTCAATAGGAATGAGTGTTGTATTTTATCAAAAGCTTTTTCTGCCTCTATTGAGATAATCATGTGATTTTTGTCGGTTTGCTTGTTAATATGGTCAATTATGTGAATGGTTTTCCTAATATTGAACCATCCTTGCACTCCTGGTATGAATCCTACCTGTTCATAGTGAATAACCCTCATGATCACTTGCTGGAGTCTTTTTTCTAGTATCCTATTTAAGATTTTTGCATCTATATTCATTAAGGAGATTGGTCTATAGTTTTCTTTCTCTGTTTTTGTCCTGCCTGGTTTTGGAATCAGTACCATGTTTGTGTTGTAAAAGGAATTTGTTAAAACTCCTTCTTTGCTTACTCTGTCAACTAGTTTATATAATATTGGGATTCGTTGTTCTTTGAATGTTTGATAGAATTAATTTGTGAATCCATCTGGAACTGGGGATTTCATCCATTTCATTTGAATGCCCATTCATTCCTTTTGGAAACATCATGAGTTCATGGGGTCATGGGAAGAGGTGGGTGATGGTACTGGGTCACCTGTAGTTAATAATATCTTTTCCATCCTTTTCTTCTCTCTGCTTTGTTCATTTTCCTGCACTTGGCTTTTGGCTTTCCTTCCTCTGCAACTCTAACACTTCCCAATGTAAAACAATCAACTCTATCCCAGTTATCCACATTTGTCCTTGTTCAGCATCTTGCAGCCCCATCAGCATTATGTCCTACAAAGCTGCATGTTGTAGAAATCTAACTGATTGGCCCAAACACTTTGTAATACCATCTGAAGGTACCGGATGCAAGAGGAATCTGTACAACACAATGGTAAGTAGTCACTGGGAATGGGCTAATGTGGGCACGAGCCCATATAACTGTTACTGCTACAAAGAGATCTCAGTGATCTTGTAGGGAATGTAGCCTTCCTCACCCCCACTTCTTGTTCTGGTCAAAGCATAGCTTAAATTCTAGCATCTACACGAAGACTTTCCTGATCTTCCCTGCTATTGAATGACTTGCACACCACCCCAAATAGCAAATATACTGTACCTCCAAATTCATGAAATACCCATTGAGGGATATCCTCTGCCAAATAGATCGCTTTTTCTTCACATTTTTTCTTAGGGAGTTTTTTGATGGCTTGTTCAATTCTTTTTCTGATATGGGGTTGTTTAAGTAGTTAATTTCTTCCTCTGTTAGTCTAGGCAGTTTATATTTTTGTAAATATTCAACCATATCACCTAGATTGCCATATTTATTGCCATATAATTGGGTTTAATAATTTTTAATGATTGCCTTAATTTCCTCTTCATTAGAGGTGAGGTCTCCCTTCTCATCTCTCAATTTGGTTTTCTTCTTTCTTTTTTTTTAATTAGATTGACCAGTTCTTTGTCTATTTTATTTGTTTTTTTTTTTAAGTACCAGTGTCTAGTCTTATTTATTAAATCAATAGTTCTTTGAATTTCAATTTTATTAATTTCTCCTTTGATTTATAGGATCTCCAATTTAGTCTTCATCTGAGGATTTTTAATTTGTTCACTTTCTAGTTTTTTAATTTGCATGCCTAATTCATTGACCTCTGGCCTCTCTAATTTGTTAATATATGAACTCAAGGATATGAATTTCTCCCTGAGTACTGCTTTGGCTACATCCCATAGAATTTGAAAAGATGTCTCATCATTGTCATTTTCTTCAATGAAGTTATTAAGTATTTCTATGATTTATTCTTTAACTAATCAATTTTGGAGAATTGCATTGTTTAATTTCCTATTAATTTTTGATTTGCCTCTCCATGTACCCTTACTAATTATTATTTTCATTGCATTGTGATCTGAGAAGGTTGCATTTATTATTTCTGCTCTTTTGCAAAGTTTTTATGCCCTAATACATGGTCAGTCTTTGTGAATGTACCATGTTCTGCTGAAAAGAAGGTGTATTCCTTTTTGTCCCAATTTATTTTTCTTCACATATCTACTAACTAATTTTTCTAAGATTTTATTCACTTCTCTTACCTCTTTCTTATTTATTTTTTTATTTGATTTCTCTAGTTCTGTTAGAGGAAGGTTCATGTCTCCCACTAGTATAGTTTTTCTATCTATTTCATCCTTGAACCCCACTAGTCTCTTCTTTAGAAATTGGGATGCTATGCTATTTGGTGCATACATGTTGAGTACTGATATTTCCTCATTGTCTATACTACCTTTTATCAGGATGTAATTACATTCCCTATCTCTTTTACCTAGATCTATTTTTACTTTGGCTTTGTCAGATATCATGATTGAGACTCCTGCCTTCTTTTTATTAGTTGATGCCTGGTAGATTTGGCTCCATCCTTTTACTTTTACCCTATGCATATCTACCTTACTCATGTGTATTTCCTGTAGACAGTATATGGTAGGGTTTTGGTTTCGAATCCACTCTGCTATTCTCTTGCATTTTTTGAGTGACTTCATTCCATTCACATTCAGAGTTATGATTACCAGCTGTGTATTTCCCAGCATTTTGATTTCTACTCCTAGTCCTGCCTTTTCTTCTTTCACTATTTCCTTCTACACCAATGTTTGTTTTTTAATCAGTCCCCCTAATTCCCACCCTTATTTTACTTCCCTTTCTACCCTCTCTCTTCTTATTCCCACCTTATTTTCTTTACAGTCTCTTTAAACAACCCCCTGAGACTCTCCCTCCCTTGTACTGCTTCTCTCCCCACCAGTTCGTTTGCTACCCCTCTACTTTCCTATACTGCATAAATCAATTCTCTGCCCCAGTGGATTTGATTGTTCTTCCCTCTTTGAGTCAATTTCAATGCACATAAGAGTTGAGTATTTCCTATCTCCAACCTCTTTACCCTTCCAGTGTATTGATGTTCTCCCCCTCTCCTACCATGAGCTTCTTCGTGACATATAAATTTACCTCCTTTTGTTTCTTTTCCCATTTATTTTAGTATTAACCTCCTTTTTAGCTCTAGTTGTATATTTATATATATATGTATGTATTTATGAATACATATATCTGCATATGTATTTATGTCTTGGCATTTTGTCCTATACAGTTTTGTCACTGTTCCCTCTAAGTGTAATTCTTGTAGCTGCCCAGGTGATAATAACAATTTTTAGAAGTTACCAATGACCTATTTTCTTAAAGGGATACATATCATTTTAACTTATTGGGTCTCTTAAAAAATGTGGTGGTTTATTTTTTGGTTTTGTTTTTCTTTTCTCCCCTTTTTCTTAATTACCTTTTGATGATTCTCTTGAGTTTTGTGCTTAGGCATCAAATTTTCTGCTCAGGTCTGGTCTTTTCTTTACAAATGCTTGGAATTCTTCTATTTTTTTAAATGACCATATTTTCCCCTGTAAGAACATAGTCAGTTTTAGTGGGTAATTTATTCTTGGTTGTAGACCTAGTTTCCTTGCTTTCTTGAATATCATATACCATGCCTTTTGGTCCTTCAGTGTAGATGCAGCCAGATCCTGTGTTATCCTCACTGTGGCTCCATGGTATCTGAATGACTTATTCTTGGCAGCTTGTAATATTTTTTCCTTGGTCTGATAGTTCTTGAATTTGACTAAAATATTCCTGTGTGTTGTCAGTAGGGGATTAAGTACAGGAGGTGATCTGTGGATTCTTTGAATCTCCACTTTTCCCTCTTGTTCTAGAATATCGGGACAATTTTCTTGCATAATTTCTTGTAAAATGTTGTCCAGGCTTTTTCTTTTGTCATGGTCTTCTGGTAGAATAATGATTCTTAAGTTGTCTCCCCTGGAAAGATTTTTAAAATTTTCTGTTTTGTGAATGAGGTACTTCATGTTTTCCTCATTTTTTTCATTCTTTTGATTTTGTTTTATAGTGTCTTACTGCCTTGTGAAGTCACTTGTTTCTAGTTGTATTCTGCTTCTTAAAACCTGGATTTCATCACTGGCTTTTTGGTCATCCTTCTCCTTCTGGTCTGATTTTCTTTGGAGGCCATCTTTCATCTCTTTTGCCTCATTTTCAAGCTGGTTGATTTTGGTTTTCAAGACACTATATTCTTGTTTTAGTTCAAGTGCCTCTGTTTCCAGATGAGTTATCTTAATTTTTAAGTTCTTTTCCCAGTTGTCTTCAGCCTCTCTTAATTTTGTTTAGAATTGTATTTTGAGTTCTTCCAGAGCCTGTATACAATTTGCTGGGATTTCTTTCTTCCTTTCTTTCTTCCTTTCTTCCTTCCTTTCTTTCTTTCTTTCTTTCTTTCTTCCTTCCTTCCTTCTTTCTTTCTTTCTTTCTTTCTTTCTTTCTTTCTTTCTTTCTTTCTTTCTTTCTTTCTTTCTTTCTTTCTTTCTTTCTTTCTTTCTTTCTTTCTTTCTTTCTTTCTTTCTTTCTTTCTTTCTTTCTTTCTTTCTTTCTTTCTTTCTTTCTTTCTTTCTTTCTTTCTTTCTTTCTTTCTTTCTTTCTTTCTTTCTTTCTTTCTTTCTTTCTTTCTTTCTTTCTTTCTTTCTTTCTTTCTTTCTTCTTTTTCTTTCTTTCTTTCTTTCTTTCTTTCTTTCTTCTTTTTCTTTCTTTCTATTGCTTGGAGTTCCCTCGTCCTTCTCTGTTCCATTCCTTCTTTGTTCATTGCCTGTATATAAGCTGTCAATTCTAAATTCTTTTTTTCTTTTTCTGTTGTTTGCTCACATTTACCCCTTCTTTACTCCCTGCTTTTGCCCTAGCTCTTGGTCCTCTCATTTTTTTGGTGGTTTTGGGCTTTTCTTTCCACCTTCACCCTTGGAGCTTGAGCTTCCCTGACCTCTGGAGGCTTTGATGGGGCCAGCTGGACTTTGAGACTTTGATTAAGTCCAGCTGGTTTGCTGAATGTGCCATGAGGCCAAAACCTCAGGAAGAGGGGTGGGGGATATGGAGTGTCTCCACTGCTGCAATTATGCCTCCCAATCTGTGTTCTGTGTTTCTTCTCTAATTGTTTCTCCACTGACCGTTTGGACCCTCTGAGCCTGGCACAGCTTTGCCCACAAGGTACTCCCCCCCCAGACCAGAGCCTTTGCCCACTCAGAGGTTCCTGCTACTGCTGGAGCCTTAGCTCTCTAGGTGGGGGAGGTGTCCTGGGACCTTCCTTCTTCCTTTCCCTTAAACCAGAGTGTTCTCAAATTCCAGTTTTTTGGGGGCTTACCTTTTAAGTTGAGTCCAACAGGAGGGTTCCTTGGTTCTGTCTTGTTGTTAGGTTTGATTTTCAATCCCCTAGGAGCATTTAGTTAGTAATCAGTAAGGAAGAGTTTTCAGAGGTCTGAACTTTCACTGCATCTATGCTGCCATCTTGACTCTTCCTCCCATAATTAGTATTTTTTAATTTTTTATAATTTTTATAATTTTATATTTATATGCATTTATATATATAAATAATTTATTTATAATTTTTAAATTTTTAATTACCTTCCACCTTAGAATCAACACTATGTAGTGTTTCTAAAGCAGAAGAGAGCTAAGGTCTAGGCAATGGGGGTTAAGTGACTCTCCCAGGCTCACATAACTAGGAAGTATCTGAGGCCAGATTTGAACCCAGGAACTCCGGTCTCTGAGCCTGATTCTCAATCCACTGAGCCACCTAGCTGCCTCCTATTAAAATAATGTTGCATATCTGAATCCTCTTTAAAAAACTTTGTGGGTATAAGCCTAGTAGTGGCATTTCTAAGTCAAAGAGTATGCATAGTTTAGAAACTTTTGGAACATAGTTCAAAATTGCTTTCTAGAATGGCTATACTAATTCACAATTCCATTAGTAGTATATTAATATCTCTTCAATTCAATCTTTCAACTTTGTCCTCCCATCTATAATATTTTCATTTCTGATCATTCCCTTAGCTTGGCAACCTCCAAACTTCTTTCTGACTTTCACTTTGTCTTGATATAGTGCTATTTGATTTTGACTATGCCTTGCATTTTGGAGTTTTAATTCCTTCCCCATGATGTAAGTATCTGTCAAAGAAAGCAAAGCTTTCCAGTGGGTGGAGCCAAGATGGAGGGGTAGCTGGAGCAGTAGCTTCATGTCACCACAAGAATCGTCTCTGACCAATATTAAAATATCTCCACAAAGCAAATACAGGAGTGAAGGAATCAACAAAGAGACAGATTGAAACAACTTTCAACAAAAGAAAAATCCAAAAGTTAGGCAGAGATCATCTAGGAACTAAAGGTGAGAGAAAAGTAGATCCAGCAAAAGGCTATAGTGAGGAGAGAAGAGCAAGCCAAGAACAAGTCACAACACCCTCCCACTCCCTGCCTTTCATATCTCCTGTCACAGTTTCTGAACTTAAGCTCAAGCTAACATTCAGGCCCTGAGATCCTGCCTGGGCAAATAGTGGTCCAAGTCACCCCAAACTCTTCAAAATGTTAAACCTGTAGAGAAGTCTGGAGTCCCAGCCCAGGGCAATCTGGGCTAATGGGGGGCTGATCCATGTGAACCCAGAGAGAAGCTAGGAATCCCAGTCTGGGTTTGGGATCAGATCATAATCCATAGTTTGGGGTGAGGACACAGTTCACAGGGGGAGCCACCCTGCATCTTTTTGCACAAAACTAAGGGTAGAGCGCTAGGACACGGTAATCATGGGTATGCCTGATTGGATCAAGAATACAATAAGACCAAAAACTTGACTCCAAGCCTGGGGCTAGAATTTGATTAGCCCCTGACCTGATCAAGTTCAGAGTGAGATCAAGAGCTTACACCCAAGCCTGAGGAAAGTCTTTAAGCTACTAGCATCCCATGGATCAATTGAATCAGCAGGGGACGGGGACTGTCAGAGCTCTCAGCCTTCAGACTATCTGGTGAAATAGTAACAACCCAGAAAATAAGCTGAGAATAACATCAAGGAAGGACTGAAGTTTAAGAGGGTACCCCAACTTCCTAGAAAACAGAACCTACCTATAATTAGATAGGAAAAATGATCAAACAACAACAAAAAAGCACCTAATAATAATAATAAATAATTTTTATGGAGACAAAAAGCAAGGTACAGACACTGAAGGGGACAGAGAACTCAAAGGAAACACATGCAAAGTCCAAAAGAAAAATATGGATTAAACACAGAGTCTGGAAGAGCTCAAAAAAGGCATCAAAAATAAATTAAGAGAGGTGGAAGAAAAGTGGAGAAGAGAAATGAAAGTGATACAAGAAGAAGTGGGCCAATTGAAAAAGAAGAACCAAAAACTGATAGGGGAAAATCAGGCTTTAAAAATCAGAATTGACCATCTAGAAAGCAATGATTTCATGAGAAATCAAGAAACAATAAAGCAGAATCAAAGGAATGAAAAAATAGAGGAAAACACGAAATATCTTACTGAAAAAACAACTGACCTAGAAAATAGATCTAGAAGAGACAATTTGAGAATTACTAGACTACCTGAAAGTCATGATCAATAAAAAACCTTGGATATCATATTACAAGAAATTATCAAAGATAACTGCACCAAACTATTTGAACAAGAAAATAAAATTGAAATAAAAAGAATTCACAGATCACCTCCAGAAAAAATACTCAAATGGCAACTTCCAGGAATGTAATAGCTAAATTCAAGAGATACCAAGCCAAGGGAAAAAAATACTGCAAGTAGCCAGAAAGAAATCACTCAAATACCATGGAACTTTAGTAAGGATAACTCAGGACCTAGAGGCTTCTACGTTAAAGGATCCCAAAGCATGGAATATGATATTCAAGAAGGCCAAATATTTGGGATTAAAATCCAGAGCAACCTATGCAGCAAAACTGAATATATTCTTTCAGGGGAAAATATAGTCATTCAAAAAGATAGATTTCCAAGCATTACTGAGGAATACACCAGACTTAAACAAAAAAATTTGAAGTCACGAGACACAAGAGAAGCCCCAAAAGGTAAATAAGAAAGAGAAAATTTAAGGGACTCATTAAGGTCAAAATGTTTATATGTCTATCTGGAAAGAGGATTTCTATAATTCTCAAAAATTTCTCTAAGTAGTAGAGAAGATAGAAGGTATTTACTCAGAAAGGGGGTGAAGAAGTAAGCTGATTGTGATGATATGATATATATGAATATATGATGATATGATATATATTTAAATGTGATGATATGGAATGACATGTATGTAAAATATGGTATGTATACATACAAATGATATATTAAAAATCAGTCAAGTGCTGAAGAAAGGGTTGCACTAAGAGAAAAGGAAAGGGAGAGATAGAATGGGGTAAGTTATATGACATAAAGAGGCCAGAAAAATCAGTATAGAGAGGGGAGGATAAGGGTGGTGATGGACAATGCTTAAACTTTACTCTTATTGTAACTGGCTCATAGAGGGAAAAACAAGTAAACTCAGTAGAGTATAGAATTTTATCTTACCCCACAGAGAAGTAGAAGGGCAATAAGACAAGGGAAGAAGGAGGTAAGTGGAGGGAAGGGGAAGTGTGAAGGATGACAAAAAAGCAAAATACTGGGAGGAGGAACAGAGAGAAAGGGAATAGAGCAGAATTTAAATGGGATAATATGATGGAGGGCAATACACAGTTAGTCATCATAACAATGAATGTGAATGGGATAATCTCACCCATAAAACAGAAGCAGATAGTAGAGTGAATTAAAAACCAGAATCCTACTATATGTTGTTTACAAGAAACGCATTTGAGTCAGGGTGACACACAGATTCAAGGTAAAAGGCTGAAGCAAAATATATTATGAATCATCTAAAGCAAAAAATGCAAAGCTAGAATGAATTATTTACCCGAACTAGGTCTTACTGTGGATGTAGCTGTTCATTAATCTTTGATTTTTTGTTTCCTAGAAGTAGGATGCAATGGCAGACACAATTCGTGAAGTATGTGAAGTTTATGGCAGCATAGTTTAATGGAGAAAAGTGTGGTATAGGACAAATATCCTTGATTTGTCTTGAATTCAGGAAGCCCAGATTCAAATTACTGGCTCAGTGATCTTAATAAGTTATTCTACAACACTATACCTCAATTTCCCCAGAGGTAAAATACAAATAATAACACCTGTGTAATATGATTTC